>NW_023596461.1:34600758-34627778 GCF_011947565.3 Pollicipes pollicipes | reverse complement strand
GCTTACAGTACCTGGTTTTAAACGTAGCGTGCGCAGCCGCACCCGTGGGAATCTGGATCATGAATGCAGTTCATAAGTCACCAGTTTTATCACAGGTAATGTTTGTGTCACACAAGCACGCGCTTTTTGCGTCCTCCAAATTTCAAAAAGCATTCCCAGGCCGCCAGCCTAGCTACTGCCTCTCCCGCCGGATGGCAGGTCACCAAAGCATAGCTGAATTACAGTTCGATAACCTTTTTCGGGCCACTGCAAGCAGGATGTTTTAGCAGAGTTGAAAGTCAACGCCTTTGTTCAGCTTAAAGGAAAAAAATCGCGTCACCCCGTGGAGCATTGTTTGTATATGCATCCATATGCCATTCCCGTGTCTAAAACGGCATCACATTTGTTGGCGCGCATACTATTATGAACAAATATTAACTTTTCTAGCACTTGAAATGTGTCTTTATGTGTGCAAGAATATTTTCCAAAGAGCCTTGGTAACCGGATGGTTCGCGTTGTGAGGAGAACGATGCATTGAAATATAGTACAACAGTTTCCTGAAGTTGGCAGACTGTTCCCTTTTTCTAGTATGTTAACGATGCCTCCCATTTTGTTGACTTAAATAAATCATCACAGGGAAATGTGCAGGGACATTAAAATGTAATGGTTAATTGATACCTCTCCGTTCAGTTTGTATCATGTCATGAAAGCTTCACTTCCACGAGTTCTGATTTTTGAATTAATCCTCCTTTTAAACACAATCAGATCCAACGAAGAATGAATATTTTGTTTTGTTGCATAGCGCTGCATTTCATTTTTGTGCCATGTCGTATGACTGGAACAAATAAAAAGCCACTTATCGGAACGAACCCTTAATAAACTGATTTAACATGACATTTCCCGAAGCAATCCATGCTAACCAGGCCACCAGGGGCCACCTTGACTCATTAGTCTCGGAAGAGCGGTAGACAAAGCCGAATTCCCAAGGCTGAAAAACAGTGGTTTTGAATGTTTCGTATGACTCGACCTAATCTTACCTGTCCTCCATCTGTAATCTGCTGAGGCTATTAAGCAATGCTGGGGTATGAGACCACCGTTTGTCTTTTGTTGTCGGTTTTGAAATCACACGACGGGCGCGAGTGTCACAGGCTCCTGAATCATCGGACGATTGCGTGGTAGCCTGCGGTCAACACAACATCGGGCATGTGAAGGAGGTCCAATGTCACCATGACTGCTTCTGTATACTTCTGCGACTGCTCGCAGCCGACGTAAAGTGACTCATCTGGTCCGGCGGAACCAGGCTGCGGCACCGCCGGTGAGCGGTGCTGGCCAGCCGCCGCGCCGCTGAGGACGGCCAGTCGGCACGGAGGCCGGCCCGGCGCTGCCACCGCGCTGCCTGAATCCCGAACAGGCGGCGGCCGCGGCACAGTAGCGGCGGTGATTTAGCGTCGGTCCTCCGCTGATCCCTCATTACAGTCGCCGGCAGAAGGGTGTGCACGGGACGCGGTAAGCCGCGATGATTTAGCGCCGGCTGGTGGGGAGCCGGCTAACCGGTCCGCACACACCGCTGGGCCGTGACGGTTGGTTCCATGGATAGACGGTTCGCTGCGTCGTCCAGCTCGGCGGGGCCAGGTGGTTGCCATGCTGCCTTACCCTCCAGACCGTCCTCCCAGCCTCGGACTCTGGACGATTGCTCCGAGTGTAGCCCGTGCCTTGTGGGTCCTACGTGATAGCTGGGGTGAGCGCGTGCCAGCTCCGCCTTGAAACCCCATGTGAACCAGGCGCATGTGCTCGGACTGGCAACGTCGTGGTGTGCGTGTGTACTTCGTGTGCATTCTATACGCGCGCTGTAGCGAGCTAAAGGGTACGAAGAGCAGCACAGTGGCGCTCAGACTTCGCATGTCGGAGAGGCACATCACTCGCCGCCTCGCTACATTTCTCCTGCATGGCGTGAGCCTCAGCTTTAAGATCGTGTTTGGTTCCTGACAGTCGGTTCGTGGAAGGGCGGTGCTCGATCACGGATCGTCTGCAGGGGTGTTCTCGTCATGCATCCGAACCATCTTTCACCGAGTGGCTATCTAAAACATGCGGGGGCTTCTCATTTCTGCTGAATGCGGGCTGACTGCCCGCACGTGCAGCGTGTTTCCATGATGAGCCTTTGGCGAGCTCTGCCAACGCCACTGACGTGGGATGCACGGTGATGGATGATTCCGTGTAAAGGCGAACGGAATATAAATGCATGGAAGAAACACATGAAGTCCGCAGCAAGGCCGGTGGTCGACCTCAACGTCACAAACTCTTCCCTGACTTCACATCCCTTGGAGCTCAGCGCTTGTGCCTGCGCAAACCTTTTGTCCAATGCACATTTTTCCTGCGAGGTGAGAAAGAGAGGTTGGCGATCTGGAGCTTCACGACATGCTCGGAGCTATCTATAAGTGGGCCTTTTGCACGCAGCACCTACCAAATGTTGCGTCCTATCATCGCGCCCGCAGCAACGCGACCCAAACCCTCAGTGACCTCTTGATCTGGGCCCGGCCGGGCCGTGTCCGCCGGGACGCGACCCACTTCTGCACCGACGGCTGCTGCCGACGGGGCCCCGAGTGACGCCCTCGTCGGCGGGGCCGGAGTGACGCCCTCGTCAGCGGGGCGGGACTCTCCGGTGGGGCTGAGTGACGCCCTCGTCGGCGGGGGGGACGCTCCGGTGGGGCCGGGTGACGCCCTCGTCGGCGGGGCGGGACTCTCCGGTGGGGCCCGAGTGACGCCCTCGTCAGCGGGGCGGGACTCTCCGGTGGGGCCCGAGTGCGCTCTGTCAGCGGGGCGGGACTCTCGGTGGGGCCTGGGTGACGCCCTCGTCGGCGGGGCGGGACTCTCCGGTGGGGCCTGGGTGACGCCCTCGTTGGCGGGGCCGGAGTGACGCCCTCGTTGGTGGGGCCCGAGTGACGCCCTCGTCGACGGGGGGACTCTCCGGTGGGGCCCGGGTGACGCCCTCGTGCGGGGCGGGACTCTCCGGTGGGGCCTGGGTGACGCCCTCGTCGGGGGGGGACTCTCCGGTGGGGCCCGAGTGACGCCCTCGTCGGCGGGGCGGGACTCTCCGGTGGGGCCCGGGTGACGCCCTCGTCGGCGGGG
The DNA here is from genome assembly GCF_011947565.3 of Pollicipes pollicipes. Classification (NCBI taxonomy): domain Eukaryota; kingdom Metazoa; phylum Arthropoda; class Thecostraca; order Pollicipedomorpha; family Pollicipedidae; genus Pollicipes; species Pollicipes pollicipes. The sequence goes on along the minus strand of NW_023596461.1, from coordinate 34,624,673 downwards.
CGGGACTCTCCGGTGGGGCCCGAGTGACGCCTCGTCGGCGGGGCGGGACTCTCCGGTGGGGCCGAGTGACGCCCTCGTCGGCGGGGCGGGACTCTCCGGTGGGGCCGAGTGACGCCCTCGTCGGCGGGGCGGGACTCTCCGGTGGGGCCCGAGTGACGCCCCCGTCGGCGGGGCGGGGCTCTCCGGTGGGGCCTGGGTGACGCCCTCGTCGGCGGGGCGGGACTCTCCGGTGGGGCCTGGGTGACGCCCTCGTCGGCGGGGCGGGACTCTCCGGTGGGGCCCGGGTGACGCCCTCGTCGGCGGGGCGGGACTCTCCGGTGGGGCCCGAGTGACGCCCTCGTCGGCGGGGCGGGACTCTCCGGTGGGGCCCGAGTGACGCCCTCGTCGGCGGGGCGGGACTCCGGTGGGGCCCGAGTGACCCTCGTCGGCGGGGCGGGACTCTCCGGTGGGGCCCGAGTGACGCCCTCGTCGGCGGGGCGGGACTCTCCGGTGGGGCCCGAGTGACGCCCTCGTCGGCGGGGCGGGACTCTCCGGTGGGGCCCGAGTGGCACCCTCGTCGGCGGGGCGGGACTCTCCGGTGGGGCCCGAGTGACGCCCTCGTCGGCGGGGCGGGACTCTCCGGTGGGGCCCGAGTGACGCCCTCGTCGGCGGGGCGGGACTCTCCGGTGGGGCCCGAGTGACGCCCTCGTCGGCGGGGCGGGACTCTCCGGTGGGGCCCGAGTGACACCCTCGTCGGCGGGGCGGGACTCTCCGGTGGGGCCCGGGTGACGCCCTCGTCGGCGGGGCGGGACTCTCCGGTGGGGCCCGAGTGACGCCCTCGTCGGCGGGGCGGGACTCTCCGGTGGGGCCCGGGTGACGCCCTCGTCGGCGGGGCCCGGGTGACGCCCTCGTCGGCGGGGCGGGACTCTCCGGTGGGGCCTGGGTGACGCCCTCGTCGGCGGGGCCCGAGTGACGCCCTCGTCGGCGGGGCGGGACTCTCCGGTGGGGCTCGGCCGACCCCGAGGGACGTCCTCGCGGAACATTGCCAATCGGGCGGCTCGGGAGCGGCGCCGGCTTCCGCAAGCAGTCCCGGTGCAGCGTGCAGACAGGGAGAGGGACGCGGACGGAAGCTGGTCCTATTCGACAGTATGACTGCCGTACACGATGACATACGGTATGTTGGACATTTTGAAATTGTTTCATGAACATTTCCCTGTTATATTTATACAGTGATAGGTACAATGGGATCTTCAGTAAGTTCCAGTTGCTATCGCACATGTGTCACCCGCCAAAGCCACATGTGCTGCAAAAATGACTGACCAAACATGCTGAAAGAAGCATAAATTATGGCCATATGTACAAGCACTCAATTCCAATAAATGGCCTCGATGTCGACGTGGCCTTATACATGGAGCCACACAATGCAGTATATTTCCAGATAACACGGGGCTGATCCGACCCCGGTTCTCAGAACGGCCGGGCATTGCAGCATGCTAATCCATGCTTCGGAGACCTGATTCACATGCGCTCGGTCGCGTAAGCGCCGCGGCCACGGACGGTCGGCCGCGGCTCAGCAGGCAACGCAAACACCGCTGGATTACAGGGCTCGCTGCGGCATTACTGTGGAGGCGCCGGCTGCCCAGTGACCAGTGGCTTGCTTGCTGTAGAGTCCAGACAGGTGCACCGAAATGTCAGGGTTCTGAAGCATGCACCCAAGACCTTTGAATATGGACTGGGTCCTGCATGCGTTCAGTCGCGACTCGTCTTGCTGGAGCGCAATGCACGATGGCGGCCTATGCATGCGGTACGGCTGCACATGGATCCCGCCGTCATCCACATTTTCATATGGCATGATCGCCCCTGCCAGCTCGCGAATGCGGCCGCCCGCACATTTGCATTAGAGACATTTCACAAAACACTGAGGCTCCTTTAGAGCTTTTAATACACAGTATCTGGCCACACGTCTCATGTGCCTGTGGCCACGCGCCAGACGCATCAGGAGTGGATCAGACCGATAGGAGTTTTGCAAAGGACGCACTTGAGGTGGCGTCGACTCGGCGTCGAGCAGTGCACGCGGCATAGTTTGTGGCATTTCCCGTTAGTTCACCGAATACAGCAGCGCCACCTACAGGAGAAAAAAATGATGATTTGAATGCTGCTGCACTGCAGCGCTGAAAAATATCGACCGTTGCAAGCGTGCTGCTGACGGGCACTTTTGCGGTCACGAACACGAAGCCTCACGTGCAGCAAAAGCATCGATTATTTATTTATCAGTGTGCAGATTTACATGGCCCTAAATTCTACGATCCCTGTCATCGGCGTTGCATTTGCTTCAGATATGGCCCCATGCCTTTGGCGCGTGAACGTTACAAACACGGCGCCGATTTCAAAACAGCAACGAATCACACACGGTGTGTCTTACATTTCCAAGGCCCCGTCTCGCGCATGCTGTATCTGTTGCTCCTCCACGGCAATGATGCCGGCGAAATTGGCCCTGTCGCGCTGCCACGCGTCCCCGGTCGGTAGTCCCTATCGGCACGGAACAATGGTCAACGATTACGCTTGTTTGGAAGTGTCAATTGTCCACGTCTGACGGCTTGGCCGCGTCCGCCGCTGCCGCTGCCACCCGCCGCCTCCACCTCCACCGGCGCCACCACCACCACCGCCGCCGCCGCCGCCGCCGCCGCCCGCCGCATGAATAAGTCGGCCGCCCAGCCGGCCCGTAAGTCCTTATTTGGCGGGGCGGCCCTGCAACAGGTGCGGCACGACCCGTCCGCTTATGGGGCGGGCGGCGCGACCCTCGCAGGGGTCACAGGTGTTCGCAGTGGCTGCCGGGGCATGCGCCAGGCCCTGCTGTGGAAGGGGAGGGGAGGGGGGGAGGGACTGAGGCAGCCAGAAGCACTCAGGGAGGCCGCAGAGACCAGCCACCGGGGTGGGAGGCCCGCAGGTGACACCAGGAGCAGCCAGAAGCACTCAGGGAGTCCGCAGAGACCAGCCACCGGGGTGGGAGGCCCGCAGTGACACCAGGAGCAGCCAGAAGCACTCAGGGAGGCCGCAGAGACCGGCCACCGGGGTGGGAGGCCCCGCAGTGACACCAGGAGCAGCCAGAAGCACTCAGGGAGGCCCGCAGAGACCAGCCACCGGGGTGGCAGGCCCGCAGTGACACCAGGGAGCAGTCTGACGAACTCACTGGTCCCAGTAGGCGATGGTGTTGCAGGCCACTCAAGGTACATCAGAACCTTCTTCCGTATTGTATCAAGAACGCACTGATCGTTATGTGTATCCACTGTGGTTAATTCCGACATCACTCGTCAACTATCATCGATAACCACTTGACAGTGGTGTTAATTATTGTCATGTTTCATAATCTGCTGACAATATGGCGTGTTGAAGTGGACGTATGTCTTGATGATCCCCTGACATAGCATGGTGGGCCTGGAAATGTTTGCTTATCCGATGTTTCCCACGTTGGGGCTCTACAGATATCAAATATCAGGGAGAATCCACCCTGAATTGGCTTGCAGGTGAAACACCAAGTGAATGGGCATGTTTGGTTCCACTGTAAAAGCTAAACCAATCATTATTTTTGGACAATGCATCGCAGCAGACATTCTCTGTCATTTCGTAGATGAAAAAGTAGACTGAACATGCTCATGAAATTTAATTGAACGAGGAACCAGCTGAATCCACCTTGTTTATTTGTAAGTTTGTGGTTGGAGACGTTTGTATGGACAGGAGCGTTTAGGACAGAGAAGCCTTTAAAGGCCTATCTCTTGCTTGCTTATGTCCGAGTACGAACATCCTCTGATTCGGTGACAATACTCTACGAAACTGGCCCGTCAAGCGCCTAGTCTTCATTTAACACTGTTTCTGCAAAGTACACTACCTCTGACGCTTCTATGTACATGTAACAAAGCATTCCATTGTTTGTCGCTATAAAGCGTCACCACCTCTTGTGTTTATTGCCGCAGTGCGTGACAAGATGTGTTGCCACTGGTGGTCATCACCAAAGTTTTTCAATTCCTGGCGAAAGCAGTGCATTTCATTTTACAGCGCCAGCGCGTCGATTGTCGACAACATTTTACACGATCGACCAACCCGTGTAACCGATCATTTCTGGGCGTATTTAATTCAGGAAGTCCCATTCGTCGCCCATCGACAGCGGACATTTGTCCCACTTTCAGCTCAGCCCGTAGCTGTGTAAAACAAACCGCCAGCTACGAACTCTGGCGTTGGTGATGTTGTGCATCCAAACAGCTTGATCGTATAACCCGTATCTGAACCCGCTGTTGCGTGTCTGGCATCAGTGCTCTTACCACATGCTACAGCACGGTTCGCCTCAGGCACTATTGACATTCCCGCCCAAACACTCAACACTGCATAACGGCTTCTGAGTATGTCCGAGCATTTCGCTTTCGCATGACACCGCACGCCACGTGTGAACAAAGTCCGGTGTTACGCTCGCCTGCCGCAATGACACTGCACGCCACGCATGAACAAGGTCCGGTGTTACGCTCGCCTGCCGCTTGACACCGCACGCCACGCTATGAACAAAGTCCGGTGTTACGCTCGCCTGCCGCATGACACCGCACGCCACGTATGAACAAATTCCGGTGTTGCGCGATTGGGTGCCGCTGCTGTATTAACTGTTTCTTAAAAGTTCGCTCGAAAACAATCCTCTGCGTATGCTTTAAAGCAAATTTCGTAGCTATTTTGTCATTTAAAACGATACAAAGTCGTTGCCCACCCAATTGCATTCCCCACACACAACCTCTCTATCTTCTTACCAGTCACATCACTGACGTATCAACGCCTGTTTTCTGTGCCGAAGAGGACGTCACAGGCGGCGGTAGCGGCCGGCCCCGGCGCGGGGAGGAAGTGACTTCGCTGCTGCCTCGCCCACCTGATCCTTTGCTCACCTCGCGCCAAACACAGGTAGAGCAAGGCCAGGAGGCAAAGCAGGACAGCTGGGGCGGCGACAGGGGGGGGGGGGGGACTCGTCTTCCATGTATGAGATCCGATAGAGCCTGGGCGCGTTTGGTCGTCAGCGGCCGCTGAGTGCCGCGGCGGAGGGAAGGCCAAGCGGCCCGGCCGGCAGTGACGTCAGAGGTCGGTAACTCGAGCCGCCACCGACAGGTGGTGTACGGTGGCTGGGCACGCGCGGTGAAACCGGAGACGGCACCCACACCCCCTGACTCTTTGCTCACCTTGTCCAAGCACAGGTCAGGCAAAAAGCCCGGAGGGTGGGTACCGCTCGCACGTGCAAACGTGTCGCCGGCAGATAGCGCTGGTCAGGGACGGCGACGGCGCGTTTTCCGATGATGAACAACCAGCAGACTTATCCCCGTGAATTGTTTACATAATGTGCTATTCTTACATATGCATTCGCTGATGGGCCATACCGCAGCATCAGCTTGCCAGTTGCAGACTTTTATTGACACTTACCCGGTCTATGGTCATGACCCCAGCAGGTGCGATTGATTGCTTGCATGTCTGTTGAACGACCCTCGAGACGTCTCTGAGTATAACGCATGTGTATACACTCGGTGCGTGATTTGATGGGATGCGACTCTTGGTCCGTCGAGGGAGCAAAAAAACGAGTGGGATGGACGCAGGCAACTATTTAGTTGCGGACACCATGCATGAAGCACACACAGAGGCAAAAACGGAAAATAAATGGTTTATAAATAACGATTTGGGCTGGTCGTGAGCGCAGACACAGACAGGCAGGGAAACGATGCACGCGGAATGCCTTCAAAATGTCGCTTGAATAACTCAAGATAATGATGCGCCATTGTGGGATATCCTTTACAGAGACCTTGGTCACAACATCACTGAAACAGTCCTGCAACCTCTATTTTCCCGATGTTTGGCCCCCGGAGCTCCACTCGGCGCTCCGTTTAGGTCGCTCGCCTCTGGATGCCTGCCGTCTTCTGACATCATCGCAAGCACGTGGTTCGATTTCACAAGACTGTCATCGGAGTGCTATCTACGGGGCAGCACTACCACCGAGAAGTAATGCGAAGCGCTGATACTGTTGATGGCAACATCCCCATCTGATAACGTCCGATGCGCTGGCGACGCGCTATAATCCAGATGGATAATGATGCGACGGCCAGTCGCTCGCGCAGTTCATCAGCCGTGGTATGTGCACGAGTGAGCGTTGCGGCCGCTCATCAAGGTGCAGGCGCAGGAATAAAACGCAAAGGAATGGTAAAGATGGTGGCAACAGCCGTGCAGATGCTTTGGGGAGCTATCCCATGCCCTTAGAAGCTACCACGCAAAACGTTTGGCGTGCTTTTTCACAAATGTCCAACGCCGAGGTAGACTTACAATGAGCGGCAACCATCGTCATTGGCGAAACAACCATCGCCCATGATAAAACAACGGTCGTCCAAGATAAACAAACGGGCCAATCAAGCGCTGGAGGGAGTTCGGGAGCGAGAGCCACGCGGGGATCTCCATATGGTAATTAATGCAAGTCCAAACCAGCGCACTTTGCATGTCCCTTTACAACACAGAAGCCCAACGCTCCTCACGCCACCGTGAATTTACGACTGAGAGAAACCAGCTCGTCGGGTTCATTATCCCCAGATAAATCGCTGTAGCCCTGCCACAGGCGAGGCACGGGTGGCAGGCGCTGGTGGCCCGCCGCCAGTCGTTCCGAGCCGCAGGCAAGGGATGACGATGGCCAGACAGGCAGGACGGGCTGGATAACCACCAGCATCAACGGCAGGACGGGCTGGATAACCACCAGCGTCAACGGCAGGACGGGATGGAGAACCACCAACGTCAACGGCAGGACGGGTGGCAGTGATGGGAGTCAAGGGATGACCACCGCTAGCTACCGCAGGGCCGGACGAGGAGACCACCACCGACAGCGGCAGAATGGTAGCTGACTGCTGCTCGCGACAGTGGCTGAGCAGGAAGGAAAACTGACATAGATAATGACCGCGCATAACACAAACTCCACAGTAGCCAAACGCGTAGGAAGGCCATCGAAGTAAAAAAGACAGGTGAGAAGGCCACCCAAGGCGGTGTCAGGACGGGTGGGCAGAACGTCACCCCCGTTGGCGATGTCAGGAACAGCACCAACGAGAATGCCGCCAGCTCCACCGACGCGACGCAACGCAGGAAGACTGCCACCGTCTATCAGCAGGGCGCGGTCGCCGCAGCCGCCGCGCCAGGCCTGTGGTCGGCACCCTCCCCTCTCCCCGCGCTCACCGTGGAGCGTCGCCTCCGGCGGCGGGCGCTCGGCCTTCCGGCCGCGCCGTCGGCGTCGGTCGCCGGGCCGCTTGGACGCGGTGCCGCGGTCCGCGCCTGTCACCGTCACCTGGCGACACCCACAGGGGCACTTAGCGAGCAGGGGCGGCCGGCCCGCGCCGCTCGGCGCGCAATGGGCGCCGCCGCCCGCCAGATACGGACTCCATGCGACGCCGCTGGGTTATTTATCAAGTTAGCGGCGGGGCCGATCGATGCCGGGCAATGATAGGCGCGCAGGCCGACACGGCCGTCTCTCCGCAACGGAGGTCGATGGACGGCAGTCGGCCTGGCGGCCAGATCGCATCAGTCCGGGTCGGGCGCGAGTCGGGTCAGTCATCGGAGTCAGGTGCATCACGAAATACAACAGGCTGTCCCGTCCGTCTCGTCCGACACCTGGCGTCATTTGTAACTCGTTCGGTGTGGACATATCGGTCGGCGACTGCTCTTCGTCGACTCGCTCCCCATTCGTCCATGATGCAAAACTCGAAACCTCTGGGCCCAGCGCACTCAGCCACTGTCAGCCGTTATGCTCACAAGGTACGATTAACGAAAGCTTCACGTTGTATAGTCCCGCGTGATGTAACTGTGTGGTGCTGGTGGAGGTCATCACAGAGGGGCCCCCGCGTTGCGTGGAGGATCAGAGGGTGAGCGGTGCGCCGTCACGTGGCAGAGGAAGGAAACCCCAGAGGCCCTGGTTTACACTCCGCCACCGCGGTGGCAGCGGCGATGACGGCTTGTTGATACTCCGACGCCCTGACGTAGCTAGGTCTGGCCCATGTCCCGCAAGGCTTACTTTGCCCACGGCGCGAATTCTTGAACAAGACCAAAGCCCTGATTCGAAAAAACACGGCGCGAGCAATACGAAGGCACGGGGTGGCACCTCCGTCCTGACCCAGTGGGAGGTGCATTCTGATTGTCACGCGTAGCTCTGCACTTGAGCGGGCCCCGTCACTGCCCACGGCACCTAGAGCCGCACAGCTCTCTGAGCCTGACCACTCCCGTGCGCGGCGGTGAGAGTAGTGGTGAGGCGGTGAGAGTGGTGGTGAGGCGGTAAGACGCGACGACGTAACATGGAGACGACAGGGAGAGACGGTGCGAGACTGAGACGGAGGGAGGTTTTGCGGTGACAACGGGCAGCGAGGCGGGGAGACACATCAAGGTGTCCGAGTGGTCGAGACGTTGAGAAGCAGCGAGCGACGAGACGGTCAGCGGACGTCGGGCGCCGCTGTGCCGCCGAGGACGGACCCCGAGTCCGGCGACGGCGGCGGGGGCCCGCCCCTACCGCGTAGGACGGCCGGCGGCCCCACGCGGCCGCCGTAACCCAGCCGCACGCAGCCATGACGCGGTCGTAAAGCAGCCGTGGCGCGGCCGCGAACGCCGCGGCTGCCGCTGCTGCAGGGCGGCCGGCCGCCGACCCGTGCTGGAGTGCGGACGTCTGACAGGCTGCCCCCTGGCCGGGCCGCAGCCGAGGTCGGGTCTTCTGTGCGACAGTACAGGTCGGCAGCGGACGGTCGGGTGAGCAGCACGACCCTCACCCTCACCCCCCCTCCCCGCCCCCCCCCCCCCCGATGAGAGGGCGCAGAGTTCTCAGGTCCTATGCGACAGCGCGGTGCCCTCTTCGCATGAGTGGGACTGGGCTGATGAGACGTCACGCGCAGGAGACTCGTGCTAAATTGTTTGTCCTTGCCGAGGCGGCTGCAGCTTGCGGCGCAGACAGAAGAGCCGCGCAGTCTTCCAGATCTAGACAAGGTGTGATTTGCAAATAAATGACGGCGAAAGGATGTGGTGCAAATGCTGTGGGTAGATGTCACAATGATCCAATAAACCACTCTCAGGTGGGCACGACTTCTTCAATTTAATTTGCATAACGAGACATTCACGGTCAAATCGTCGTGATCAAAGCCCGTGGTCATCAACACTTGTCAGCCTGTGCTGGCCAACAGGGTGCTCACATGAGCCGTAATTAATTGTGAGGCCGTTCAGAAGCAGAAGACCTCACACGGCGGTACTACATTTTACGGACAGGTCGGAGGCAGGGACGGACTGTATACATCTCCAGCGTCCATTTAATAGCGTAATTGGGCCAAATAAACGTCACGGGGACCATACAGTTACCAGCAGGCGACGGGACCTATAAAACCAATGTTCTACTCTGTGGGCAGCCAAGACATTCACGAGTCTGTGTATCACCCCACACTTGATCGGCTTCGTTTCTTGAACGTAACCCACGCGCCAAGAACGTTCTTCGGTTCCTCTTCAATGACGCTCTCTTGACGTCGCAGCATGCATCTTGCACACATCGTGCACACTTTGCACACTTGCAGTATGTATCTTGTACTCAGCACACGGCCGTGGGCAGGCGCACCTGGACCTGGACCAGATGTGCGGCCGAGAAGCACCCCGCACTCAAGCCAGGCACGCTACGTCGCGTTCCCGGCGCTGAGTAAACCCCCGAGTGCGCCGAACCGACCGGAACCGGCACGTTTCCGGCGATACTGAAGCGCACCACCGCCAGCACGGGCTGAGCGAGGCCCGACGGGTCCCGGCACGGAGCGACGCCCCGGAGCGCGGGCTGAGTAAGGCCCGACGGGTCCCGGCACGGAGCGACGCCCCGGAGCGCGGCGTGGGGACTGCGGCGTCTCCGGCCGATGGATGTCGGAGGCACAGCGCAAGGGCAGAGGCGGGTCTGGGGGTCGACTCCGGTCACAGCCGAGCACATCAGCGACCTAGACCGCCTGCGACACAGGCGAGAGGCGTCCTTTTCTGTTCCTCTCCCCGCCGCTTCTGATCACTGATCCACTTGGGTGCGTGACACGACCATCTACGGCGACAGGTGCTGCGGCGCGGCGCCGGCTGCATAATGCAGGGACTGGATCTCCGATCTGGTCCATCTGGAACACCACCCAACCGGCTACCGTTCGGAGGCGGCCTCGCCAAACTGACGTCCCACTGAGCTCGGCAGCCGCGGGACTCCGTCTAAACCCCCTGATTCTTTGCTCACCTTTGAAAAGCCACAGGTTTGACAAAGACCAGGAGGCTAAAAGGAGCCCCATTCGGGCGGCGTTGGGGCTGCGGGCGCGTCTCCACTGACGCCGTGTGGGCGGGCCCGCCGCTGTCGCGACCTGCGCCTTCCGACCGGCGCTGTCAGACGCCCGGCGAGCGGCGCCGCCTCTCCGGCCCGCGGTACTTCTCCGATGACGTCACACCGCGCTCCGACACACCTGAAGCTTTGCTCACCTTGTACCGAAATGACAGGTGGAGCAAAAGTCCAGGCCCGCCGGCGCCGGGTGAGTTGTGTCTGTCGGGCCCTTCGCCTGGTTTCCATCCCGACAGGAATGGGCTCACGGCTCACGCCCGGTGCTGAACCTGGTGGGCAGTGCCATGACCTGGCAGGTGCCGATCCTGCGCAACCGGCCGCGACTGGCCTATCCTGGGCAGTGACGCGACCGCGCCACAGCTGTCGACGACGCCCCACGTGGCGGCAGGGAGACCGCGCAGCAGCAGGCAGTGGTCCAGTGGCAGACGTGCGGGCGGGAGACCGCGCAGCAGCAGGCAGTGGTCCAGTGGCAGACGTGCGGGCGGGGGACCACGCAGCAGCAGGCAGTGGTCCAGTGGCAGACGTCCGCCCAGCCGTGCGTCCGTGGCGGGGGACCGCGCAGCAGCAGGCAGTGGTCCAGTGGCAGACGTCCGCCCAGCCGTGCGTCCGTGGCGGGGGACCGCGCAGCAGCAGGCAGTGGTCCAGTGGCAGACGTCCGCCCAGCCGTGCGTCCGTGGCGGGGGGCCGCGTAGCAGCAGGCAGTGGTCCAATGGCAGACGTCCGCCCAGCCGTACATCCGCGCTGAGCTCTAGGACGCTGCACCGGTGCTGCCGAGAAGACGGCCCGACGCCGCCGGAGTGGGCTGCTGACGGTTGGGCCAGCCACCGTAATGGCCCCGGACACCACATCGATTCCCGCCGGCGCCATTTCTAGATTAGTCACGTGGCCCGCGGCCGGTGGCTCCGGGCGCGTGTCGCCCGTCCGACGTCTGTCGATGGCGAGTGGCTGCCTGTTTTTCTCCATCGCGGGCCATCGGTGGGCAGTCAGATGTTCCGCAGAGTCGCCAGGCTCGCCGCACTCCCTCTCATGGCGTGAAATAAGCGCTAAAAATGATTTCGTCATCTGCAGCCATCAGACTGATAGGAGCTCAAACGGAATAAATACACATTTTCATCAGTTCGACTGCATCGCGACGCAACACGCCGGTGGCGTCCTGAAGCCCGGCGCACACCTATATCTACAGCGGATACAGCGGTACGCCGTCCGAGGGCCCGCCGGAAGCGGAGGCTTCCCGCTTCCGGCGAGCGGCTGAGGCGGCGCCGTCAGCTGACCCGTGGCTTCCGTGGTCGCAGCTCACCCCCCACCACCCCTGCCAGTGACTTCATCGCCTGCCGCCGCTACTCGGTACCAGCTCCCCCAGTGTCCGCGGTCATCACCGGGCGGGATCACAGACGACAGCAGAGTCATCGGCTGATCGGATGCGTCACGCGGTGAGAGCGGTCAGCACGGGTCGCGGCACCGCCTGCCGCGGCGCCGCCCCGCCGGTCAGCGCAGACCGCGGTGCCGTCCTGCCGGCCTCCGGCGGAACGCAGCGCCACCGCCCGGCCGCCCGATAAGCTCGACTTAATTGAATCGTCGCCTCCCCAGCCAATGTTAAAATTTGATTTGTGAGGTAGTTTGAGAGCAGCTCCCGCAATCTCTCCCACAGAGAGCCGGATGGGGCCGAGCCAGGCCGAGCCGGCGGCCGATGGATGGCAGATGAAGAGATGATGGCGGGACGGCATCGGAGCGCGCGCGCCCCACACGGCTCACACACGCCTTTGCTCACCGGTTTTTCGTGGGGATAGGACGGACGGAATAAATGGACGAGGAGACCATTCCCTAAACATACAACACCTTATGGGGTACGAATGTTTTATCACAGAGAATGCGCAGGTATACTGATTGAACTCACATCATCCGCCTGCCTGTGTCAACTTCCCATTTTCGTTCCGTTTAAGCGAACCTCTCCTTCTCGCCGCATCGCTTCCCGCCGCCGCACGGCTCCCGTACCAAGCGAAGATAAAGCGCCCGGGGTTAGGAGCACGGCCGGCGACGCCCAAATGAGCTGCTGAGCTTCAATCAACGCCACCGCGGAAATCCGTTCTGATGCGCGACAAAAAACTGGCCGGGCGCAGCCCGCCTCATCTGGTGCCACGGCCGATACCCGCACAAAAACCCGAAAGGCGTGTTATAGATTATTGGAGCCAGATTTAGATGGCGTGCGCAGATTTCCCGCGGGAGCGAGCGCAGCTCATAACAAGGCCGGGCGCCTCTGATCAACTTGAGGCGGATGAATACAAATCAGGTGTTCTCGCCAGGGATTTCTTTTATCTATTGCAGCGCGCGGCCCTTCAGCCCTTTCCGGCTTGCGGCCGGAAAGGTGTCCAGTCGACGGATATAGAGGAGGTAAGAGCGCTTGGCCGGCCCGATGAATATTTCATATGCAGTCTGACGGGATGCAGATATGACGGGACCAATTCTTTTGCCAGCCAACGCACGTAAAACAAATCGATGGAGAATTCAATCGCCAACAGCGATATACCAGCGAGGGTGGTGCGAGGTGCGACCTCAGGTCAGGACAGTCCTCACAAATATACCGGCGAGGGTGGTGCGAGGTGCGACCTCAGGTCGGGACAGTATTCACAAATATACCGGCGATGGTGGTGCGAGGTGCGACCTCAGGTCAGGACGGTCTTCACAAATCGATGGAAGAATTGCTTTGCTGCCTATCCGACAACACAGTATGGCGCCATTTCTGTTCAGAACGACATATGATAATGGTAAACTAAAGCACTTATGCTGTCTTTGGGCCATAGCCCTTTTCTCCACCCGCCGTTCGCCGGCTATGCCTGAAGCAGGAAGGCTGTCTGATGCATCTACACGGTTGTGGGTAGTCGCTGCCGTGATATTCCCGGCTAATGTCAGTCACGTGCGTTGCCGACGTTTACCACTTCGGGCGCGTTTATAGCAGTGTTTTCCATATTTCCGCGAGGCATACGACAGAGTCGCCATTACTCGAAAGGTGGTGCATTAGTCTAATTAAAATCACGTGTGGTTTCCTTCCGGACAGTTTTGAGTCCGTCTTTTTCCCGGTGTCTCGCACTACGTCGCCATTAAATGCCTCCGAAACAGAACATTAACACAGATATCCAATCCAAACCTGACCTGACATCTGGCAGTCCGTGCCAGCCACCGCCTCTTAAAAGACTAGCGCAGAAAGCAATCGAGTGGCTCGCATTTCCTAGCCCACGGCGCCGTTCACTGGCTCAGCCAACCGGCGCCGATCCGTGGACCAGCGCCCAGCGCCGATTCCTGCCGGCCGCCGGCGCTGTGCCGATCCGTGGGTCAGCGCCCAGCGCCGACTCCTGCCGGCCGCCGGCGCTGTGCCGATCCGTGGATCAGCGCCCAGCACAGATTCCTGCCGGCCGCCGGCGCTGTGCCGATCCGGGCGGCACGTGCAGCGGAGCACGCCGCGTCGCCGGCGCCCATAAACAGCCCGCTAAAGCGCCGCCAACGTCAGCAGAGCCGCCCAGCCGCCAGGTCACGTGACGCGCCCGCTGGCGCACGGGCGGGGTCACGTGGAGCCGCGCCGGGGCCGGGGCCGACGGCGGGCTGGGAATGCGAGGTCATGACGGCAGGGGAGAGGACATGTGGCTCGTTTTTGCGTGCCTCTTCTTGGAGTCGCCCACGGCGATGTATCCACGGCCGAATAGAGCAAGAGAGGCTTTATTTAACTCAAGTGCACGGCCCACGCCAGCGAGCATGTTAGCTCCCAAATAGTTCGGCATAACCTGAATACAATTAAACTGAGTTGGCAAACCCCGCTGGCTTTTGATAGACTAATAGATGCGTATTTAGGAGCTCCACAAAGTGGCTTTCCTAGCTTACACGGCAATGTGCATGCAACAATTACAAAACATAAAACGGTCAACGCGGATGAATGCCGTACACCACAAAACAACTTTGTTTATCTTTTTCACAAAAAGGTCAATATTGTCCTCAAGGTTGTGTTACTCGCGACCGCTGACACCGACCCGTCTGCAGGTAGCACGTTTCACTCGCTAGATGTGCGAAACGTGAACGGGCAGCGTCCAAGCTCAGTGCGGACACGCGGCAGCTGCAGCTGCTTGACGGCCGTTGCTAGAGGGACACCGGCCGACGCGTCAGAGCCGCTATCGCAGCATCTCCGGTGCGCAGGTGGCTGTGAGGATATTACGCATGACTATTATATCGCACTCTCTTATGAGTTCGTCGACATTGAGCCATTCTAGTTCACGCAGCGTAGCTGTCACTCGGTTTGGGCGCATGGTATTGCATGCGATACAGGAGCCAAAGTTCATAACTTTTTGCACTCGTCGCTTCTGTATCACGTTGCCACTTCCCCATACCGACAAGCAGTACATGAAGGAAAACAACTGCCTCGATCAGGAGCTGTTAGTTTCTTTGGGAAGACATCGTCGCACACCAGGGAGTCCAATGAGAATGCCATAACAGCGGTATGCTGCAATGGATGTGTCCTTCCCATTAGAGACAAGAACCAGCGGTGACACCCATAATTTTGACTCTCTGTGAGTGTTTGATTCCACTGTTTCCAAATGCGAGGGAAAACTGACGGCAGGTGTTTGGCCCGCGGGACTTAATTCAGACCAGTGCGGTCTTGAGGATCTTATTTTCGAACAGGTGGCACAACCTACCCCCAAAGAATGACGCCCAAAGGGGTGTTTGTCCCCAACGAATGACGCCACGGGGGCGAAAGACGAACCATCCCACAAACAGACGCATGGGGCGTGGGACCCTGTCTCGGGAAGAGGGCAGCGCGGCGGTCGGCCGGGATCAGAGCTGGCCGGGCTGGTGGCCCAGAACTGCGACTGGTCGAGGCCAGGTCAACTGGGGCTGGGCGGGCGGCAGTGGGCCTCGCTAGCCGGCCGATTCACATGCAAATACACCCCTCTCCCCTCCCCGCCACCCCGATCTGCAGGCGGCGCGTCCTGCCGCCTGCAGTCTGCAAAAGGCTGGCACATTTACATTTGCATTCAGTGCATTCACAGAAAGGCGGCGCGCGGGCCGGCCGTTTGGACTGAGAAATGAATGTCACGTCCGACTCGAGATCGCAATCATCGATCGTGATTAGAGGAAGGGGCTGGGCGCAGTTCGACCTTGTTTGGATGTCAATGGCACTGTCCTACGTCAATGGCAAATCTGGCTATCTAGTTCATCGGCGCCTGCTTGTATTTGAAGAAGTTAGCTTTTCGCCTGGAATGATATCCACGTGTGCTAGTGTCAGCCAGTACCAATGGTACTGGCACTGGCTGTTCCATTTTGGTTATTTGAATGTTGGGGAACGGTAATGAGCGTTTGAGCGCTACAGAACCCGCTGGCCTGAAAACGACTGGTAAGTGATGCTCAGCATTGACGCAGCTTTGGGGTAAGGTCAGCGATAGCACACATGGCTTCGACACCCGACTCCCTGTACAGAGATGCCGGGAAAACTGTGCTGCCCCCCTCCCCCCGCCCCCTGTCGAATAAAGCAACGTGCTTCTCAAACAACGGCGACCGTTATCTTAAGCAATCTGAGAGCAAACGCGGTTTGGACTTTTCTTCCCACGCGAAACAATACCCCATAGTGACACGGTCCAAGGATGAAAGAGGGATCTCTACCGCGGCCTCCCTCTAACCAACGACATCCTGTCACAACAGCAAGCAGACCAATGCCACTAGAATGTTTCGGATACACTCAACATGGCCAACGGCAGCCGCTGAAGGGGACTTTGGCTGATGTGCCCGGCGCGTTCCGGCGGGATTCGGTCTGTCGGCAGTCCGTACATCAACCATGCATTGTTAAAATCCCAGCCCATTAGCTGAGGTCCACGGGCGGTCCCTGGTGTATAATGAATCCGTAACCGGGTCCTGATTGAGATTGATCGCGCAAAGACACCGGCACACGGCACGTCCTCCGTTGACGCCGATGTCTCGGCCGAGAGAGCTACATATTGATCGTGCAGACACCGGCATACGGCACGTCCTCCGTTGACGCCGATGTCTCGGACGAGAGAGCTAGTCTTGTCGTAGTCGCACAAAAAAGGGACAATAGCGTGAAAGGGACAGTAGCTTTACGACTCACCACTTACACCAAACTCACCACACGCTGTGCCTACGTCCGCCCTACTATGCCGCCGACGGCGTCCGTTCTCTCGTCCACGGCCTCGACGCCGCCTCTCCTCAGCGCTGGGCTCCGGTCCCGCGCGCCGCAGCCCACCGCACTGGCAGCCCAGGTCTTGAAACACGGATCTCGCGCATTTCAACGCGGAAGACAAAGCGTCATATGCTCCGTGTGTTAAATACACCACAATTCACAAAAATGTTTGTCACAAAAATGTCACAAGGCTTAAGCTTTCTGTAAGAAAGTCGAGGTCCAGTGTTCCACCCCGCACCTTTCGTGCTCTGCCAGGCCCCGCCGCGCCGCCGCCCGGGATGGGGGAGGGGGGAGGGGGGGGGGGAGGCAGCGGACTGGGCGTCTCCCAGCCGAGACGCCCTTACCGAGAGTGGAGGCAGCGGGACAGCCGGCCGCCGACAGCCGCCCGATGGACGCCGAGCCGGCACGCGACCGGCGCGCAACAGGTGGGCGCGCCGGAGATCCGCGCCGCGCCGCGCCACAACGGCCGCAGCGCCGGGGCCGCCGGCTAATTGGCGCTGGCAGAGGGTGTGCGGCGCTCTGTATCCGGCTTATAAGACGAAAAAGTCGGCACGTGACGCGGAGCGTCCAGACTGGCCATCGCGGAGAAGACAACGTGCCGTTCTCGTCACGATTCCCTCCTCTTTCTCACTGAGGTGCTCGGAATTCGCAGCACCACTCGAACGGCAGCCCCCATCATACACGGCGGCATCGGATGCTGTTCTCAGCACTGGAGAACGTGCGAGAACCACGAGCAATCCCCGACCTTTCGCGTCCAGTCGAATCAAACCTCGCAGCCTCACTTGTGGGTCAACAGCACGCGACAGGCGGTTGCGCGTCAGCACCGCCTCCCATTCCCAGAGCCAGTGTTCTCGGCACCGCGCTCAATCGCTGGTTCTGATTCTCGGCGGCGGAGTTCCGCGCGGCCGTCACGTTACGGGAAAGGCCTGATACGATTGCGTCAGCTCTGCGCCAGAACTGCCAACTGCGACTGCAGATGACTGACGTCCACTGCAGGCTCTCGTACGGTCAGGCTCCGTCGGCGGCGCGGCCGCTGGCGCCTTTGGTGCCCCAGCCCGCGGGAGAGGGAGGGGTGGGTGGTGGGCCGGGGTTTGGCAGGTGTCAACAGCCGCCTTTCGGTAATAGAAGTAGTGTATTTTAATAGCTCGCTTTGAGGTTCTCAGACGCCGCAGACGCATCAGGGGTCCTAAAATAGCAAAACTAAATGTGACAAAAACATGTAAGCGAGGCAAAAATAGCGATGAAAAGGTCAGGCACAGTGAGACAAACTGGCAACTTACCGGTACTTCATATAAGCGCTCCGGACTGAAAAAGCACCAGTACTTCATAGAAGCGCTCCGAACTGAAAAAGCATTGCTCTTTGTGTACACACTTCTGAAAGGTACTCCTGATCTCGGGTGGGGGAGGGGGATTTAAATCGCACCTTTGCCATACTCGCCCAATCGTTGTCCATCGTCTTGTTTCCTAGAATCGTGACGTCATCCGACGGCGAGGTATTTTGTGATACCGCATGTCAGTCACATCCCGTAAGGCTCATCTTGCAGTCTCACGATCCACGGTAAACGCCCTTAATTACGGCATCATGACATTCGAAATGCTGGAGATGTTGGCATGGGTGACGTAATACTTGAACGGAGTTTTCTCAAGATGGCGCGTTGGGGTAGTTAGCTACACACCTTTTTATTATAGAGCGCGCCGGCTACTGAGACCATTTTGCCCTCGCCACAAACCTAAGCCTCCTACAACAATACTGCCAAACTGTTTTCGCTGCCTTCTTTCGTCCCACCCGGCACGCGCCCGAAAACGGCGAGATAAATATGGGTGTCATATGCCTGCTGAGGTAAGATGATGGTGATAATGGCACGGTGATAGTGAGGTGATCGTGCCTGCAGAGGTGGGGCGAGGTGATAAGGTGCCGACTACTACGAAGCTTTCTAACAAACTGCTGTGAGCGATTCATTTATTCAAACGCGAAGTTTCCCAAGCGACCTTTTGTGGGGATGGTAGACGAAGGCTGCCACCAGAGTGTTCTGGTTTTCAGCATAGCTAGCAACACGCGGCTTTCTACCACCAACAGTTTTCAGCCGTTATCACTTGCTATTCAGATTTTTTCGAATACAGCTGTGGCGTCGCACAATGCGGTCACATACCTTGCGGCGATGTAGCGCAGTGAGAGCAGGGCAGGCAGGGCGCCGCCGGGGTCACCGAGGTCATCCGTGACCCGCACACGTGTCGTGGGTCGAAACGGTCCCGCTCGCTGGCATCTGGAACCTGCAACACCGGGCCACGTGCCACGAGCATTCAGAGGAGATTGAGAACGAGCATCGAAGTGACAAGCCTGAAGGGTCCGCCAGGTGCCTGCGAGTGGTTTTCTCGGGAGTTTGGGGTTACCCTTAAGGACATCGTCTATGGCTGGGTATGGTGGCGACCGTATGCTGGGTGGCGACCGGTAGCCAACCTCCCATTTGCACGTGCCATGGCATACCAGCAAACGCTGTTGGGTAACGCACACCACCGCCACTCAGTGCGGGACTGTAGCGGGGGTTCGATAACACGTTTGCATTAAACTGGCACTGTTAGATCAATACAGTCCAGTGGATCACCCGTCCGATCGCTACACAATTCGGGCCACGGGCATAATCGTCCATATTATGGTCGGGTGCGATTCGTGTTTGAAGTGACATTGGCTTTGATCAGCCGAAGCTAATGCATTTTTACCACTCTATATCCATTAAATGGTTTTATTCCGCGGAAACTACTCGCGCAGAGCGTCCGGACAAGGCTGTTGGGTGAAAGGTCAGCCTATTTCAGGACAATTTGCCGGCTCGACGAGACTCAACAGGGGCCGGACTGGTCAGCCACCACCATCAGAAACACAAGCTTCTGGTATCACGGCGCTGACAGCAGGCGCCGATGGTCCGGAAACGCTGACCGAGACCTGCTGGGGGCTGCAGATAATTCCTGCTCTGAGCTGACTGAACGCCGACAAACGCGCCTGTCCCAGCGAAGCTTTGTCCGTTCCGGGCGAAGCCCACACAGCTAGCTGGTGCTGGTCCTGGGCGCAGCCAGAGTCGTACCGAGTGTGGCCTCTCCGGGCCCGACAGGCTCACCGTGTCACCAGCGTGCTAGCTGGTGCTGTCCTGGGCGCAGCCAGAGTCGTACCGAGTGTGGCCTCTCCGGGCCCGACAGGCTCACCGTGTCACCGCGTGCTTTAGTCAGGGGCTCTGCAACAGGTCAACAGTTTGGGAAGGGGTGATGACGGGGGAGGGCAGCATTTACGTTGCTTTCCACGCAATAGCATACATGAAATGCCACTGCGTGAAAAAACTAATAAATTGCATTGGCTCGTTCGCAGACGTTGATTCCGCCACATCCACCATATTGAATCCCCGTCCCAGTGCAGTGGCATGATTAACAACGCCCCGGAGCTAACACTTTTGATGACTTGACTATGGACTGACCGTCCTCGGTAGCATTTCTAACATGCCGACCATGCGTCATGGAAAATAAATCAGCAAATACTAATTATCACGACATTCAAGGCGCTATTCTTACCAGTACGCTGCCAAAAACATCGCGCAACTCCGTGACAGCACGCCTAGCCACACAGAACACGTGCTCCAATTTCGCCGTCTGCCATCTCAGCCGGTCCCATGCCAATTGTCTGAAGCACCGGGGTCTGCTTCCCTAGCCGAGTCAAGCAGCACGCCAAGCGCCCAGCCGTGGCCGGCTGTCAGCAGCGCGGCCCGGAGTTTGCGCGGCCCGCCGCCGAGCCGCGCAGCGCGCCACACACCGCCGCCAGTCACGCTCGCTAATGCAGGGGAAGTACAGCAGGCGCCATTGCTCAGCGCTGCTGCGTCGCCGTCGCCGCCGCCGCCGCCCGCATCGCAAACGGAGCGGCAGCTCGCGGTATTGATTTTCGCTCAGTGGAACCTGATTTCCGGTGGCCCCGACGGGCGGCGGTGACCGCTCGACCCTGCCAAAGCTGTGGCGGCGACGTCGGCGTCGGCGTCGGCGTCGGCGGGGGCGGCGGCGGCGCGAGTGTCCGACGGCACGGCACTTCCCGTCCCTCGCGCCCGATGGCAAATGGGTGTGTTTGGCGAAAAGATAAGCGCACGCCAGACCTCGACACCCCGCAAAGCCTGCAACAACACGGGACTTTTGTTAAGCTGCGACAGCCTTTTGTTTGTTGAGACTTCCGTTGAGCACACCGACCGGCCTGTGTGGGTAGCGCCTCACACCGGCCGGTCTGCGTGGGTGGCGCCTCACACCGACCGGTCTGTGTGGGTGGCGCCTCACACCGGCCGGTCTGTGAGGGTGGCGCCTCACACCGACCGGTCTGTGTGGGTGGCACCTCACACCGACCGGTCTGTGTGGGTGGCGCCTCACACCGACCGGTCTGTGTGGGTGGCGCCTCACACCGGCCGGTCTGTAAGGGTGGCGCCTCACACCGACCGGTCCGCGTGGGTGGCGCCCCACACCGACCGGTCTGTGTGAGTGGCGCCTCATACCGGCCGGTCTGTGTGAGTGGCGCCTCACGCCGGCCGGTCTGCGTGAGTGGCGCCGGCCGGTGGACCCTGCGAGCGGCGCGGTGTGTTGGCCGTCCCTGACTGCCATTGACATTCAATGGTGCCGATGCCGAGTGCTGCGCAGTGCGCGGAGTGTTCCTGCCCCCCCCCCCCCCCCCCCCCCCCCGGTCCCACTGCACCCGCGGCTCTGAAGCCGCTCGGGATGCCGAGGCGCTCTGGCGATGGGTTCAGGCCAGACCGCCCAGCACGAACGGCAGGCAGACTGGCTTGCACTTCCCTGCAGGTGGAACGATCACTTTTCCCAATGTTTTCTTTTTTCCAATACCGGTTTCCCCTAATTCGTTTTTGCCTTTTACGCAGCGAGAAGATGAACCCGTGGCCCTTTCGTCCTGTTTGTACACAGACGTCAACTTCTTTTGATAATACGCTCCCGTGTTTGTCTTGTATTTGTTGATTCTCCAGCTGTACCGTCTTCTTTCGCATTTCGCTTCAACGTCAGAACTAAAAAACCGTTGTTTGCCGAGATCTGTCTGAGCCATAACAGCTCTGAACATAATCCCGTCCAGAAAGAACGATGTTTCAATGCGTGTCCAATCAATGATTTTATCACATTATCTTGTAGCGCCGAGAGCGTCCTTTGTCAGCATTTACTCATCACCCCTTGCTAACATTTTCCGGTCACAATCATCCCAAATCATTGCCCTTTAAACTTGTTCAGCCGATGCGTTCACAACCATATAATCATTTGGCTGCTCTTTTTCAATGCTAAAAGGTGCAATAACAATACGGTTGCATATTAAACGTCTTTAAAATTCAGACGTTATCACTTGTATTAGTCGCATGCACCGATGATGAGATATGATCTTGAAGCATGGGAACATAAATAAGTGACGAATATGCGACAGTTCATGCAAGAATAATATTCATCCCAAGCGATGCATGCATGCATGCATGCACACACATACATACACACACACACACACACATATTATATATATATATATATATATACACACATTGTATACATGTGTGTATATGTAAACAGATATAAAGAAAAACAGCAACCAAAATATACAAAGGCAAAACGTGGGCTGAGTACATCCCAGCGAGAGACAAGTCATTTCGCGCAATTCCTGGCATCATGTCTTCTCCATACGCATCAGCGATATCTCATCCACGGTAGCGACGAACGGCTGTGTATCGTGCTTAGCTCAGCCCCCCCCCCCTGCCCCCTTGCCCCATTTGCAAGGCGAGCGACTCATGTCAATGGCAATGCACTTTAGCAAGTTTGGCCGGCAGTGGAGGGGCTCCGAGCTGATGCCAACAGTCAGCCGGCTGGCAGCGAGATGAGGTGTCCTCAGGGGAGGGGGAGGGGGGGAGGGGGGTTCTGGACAGTCACGGCGGCGGGGCGAAGGCGTCCCGCTCGTGAGACAGTTAGCCCCGGGCCTTGACGTGCCGGATCTGGCCAGGCCGGGGCGGCGAGCGGCCGAGCCGAGCCGCCAGCGCCGGCACGAGAGCCGGCGCCGCCGAGGGGGAGCGAGCCGGCGCCGCCGAATCGGCCAGTACCTGACGCGGACGCCGCTCGACAACGGAGGTGAGTCTCGCGCGGACCCCGGCAGCTTGTCGTCCGGTCCGGTCAGGTCAGGCCAGCGCAGCTGCTTCACGCGACGTGCCGTGCGCCGCGGGCCACTTCCCACGGAGTCCCACTTAGGACCGCCCGCCCGAGAGCAGCGGGCGGTCCCACTCGCAGCCACACTCGCTGGCCTCCTGGGAGCCTCGAGTCACACAGCCACAATCACCGCGCCGGCCGCTCGAGGAGCGTCGCGGCCGCGGCCGGCCCGGCGGCGCCATGTGTCCGGCGGGGACCGCCTCAGCCTGACGCCAGCGACGGGCGCGCACACCGCCGCACCGCGCCGCGGGCCCCGGCTGCACTGTCCGGCGGCTCTGCAGCGCGCCCGCCGCCGCTGGTTCGGCCCGCCATCTGGCCGCCGATCTGGCAAGCACGCGCCGGCCCTTCCCGCCCCCGCCCCGCTCTGGCCTGGACCCGTCCAGCCGGGCGCCGCTGCAGGCTGCTCATAGTGGGGAAGATGAGCGTGTTTTGTTCTCGCGCCACCGGGCCAACCGCTCGACAGCAGGAACGTCGTTCAATCGGCGCCGTGAAATAAGGGTGAAATGCCTGAACGCGTGCCAACCAGTACCGACTCTATCTCCAGCGGCGTTCACACCGCGAATAACGGAAGTTTTGGAACACATTTCAGCAGACATTAACTGTAATTCATTAGGGCGTGTCGCTACTTTACCGCGCGTAACTCCGTCGGACTGCTTCGTCACTACGCGCTGAAATCACTTTAGTAGACAGGCTGCTAAAAGTATACACAGCCGCCCACAAGCGGCGCACACTGCCGCTTCACTCGTAAATAAAGCCACGTAGATATACGATGCAATGCGGTAAAAGCCGCCGGCAGCCGGGCCGCATCGGCGATGGCATCGGCGCTCGTTAAATGAAGCTAAAATCGGGCGCGGCACGAGCAGGCAGCGAGGGGGGGTAAGTCGACCGACAGCGGCCGAAGATGCCGACCCGACATGGGCACGAACGCAGGCGGCGAGACTGGCGGTTCGAATGTCTGAGATTATGTCAAGCAATTTTGAGCATTAGCATAACAGCGATAACAAGCAGAGATTAAGTCCAGGAGATAAATGTGCTGCCGTTCGGCTTAGATGTGAGCACGTGTGGACGGCGAACTGATATAGGCGGGAGTATACGTGTTACAAAAGGTTGCCCTAGCGAGAATGTGTGTCTCATTGGGGCTTCACGACGACTCAGCTGCTGAGGCTATATGGCGTCGCCTGCCTCTCACCCCAGCAGGAAGGG
>NW_023596461.1:34523022-34599758 GCF_011947565.3 Pollicipes pollicipes | reverse complement strand
CTGCTGGTTGTTCATCATCGGAAAACGCGCCGTCGCCGTCCCTGACCACGCTATCTGCCGGCGACACGTTTGCACGTGCGAGCGGTACCCACCCTCCGGGCTTTTTTGCCTGACCTGTGCTTGGACAAGGTGAGCAAGAGTCAGGGGGGTGTGCCGTCTCCGGTTTCACCGCGCGTGCCCAGCCACCGTAACACCACCTGTCGGTGGCGGCTCGAGTTACCGACCTCTGACGTCACTGCCGGCCGGGCCGCTTGGCCTTCCCTCCGCCGCGGCACTCAGCGGCCGCTGACGACCAAACGCGCCCAGGCTCTATCGGATCTCATACATGGAAGACGAGTCCCCCCCCCCCCCCCTGTCGCCGCCCAGCTGTCCTGCTTTGCCTCCTGGCCTTGCTCTACCTGTGTTTGGCGCGAGGTGAGCAAAGGATCAGGTGGGCGAGGCAGCAGCGAAGTCACTTCCTCCCCGCGCCGGGGCCGGCCGCTACCGCCGCCTGTGACGTCCTCTTCGGCACAGAAAACAGGCGTTGATACGTCAGTGATGTGACTGGTAAGAAGATAGAGAGGTTGTGTGTGGGGAATGCAATTGGGTGGGCAACGACTTTGTATCGTTTTAAGTGACAAAATAGTACGAAATTTGCTTTAAAGCATACGCAGAGGATTGTTTTCGAGCGAACTTTTAAGAAACAGTTAATACAGCAGCGGCACCCAATCGCGCAACACCGGAATTTGTTCATACGTGGCGTGCGGTGTCATGCGGCAGGCGAGCGTAACACCGGACTTTGTTCATGCGTGGCGTGCGGTGTCAAGCGGCAGGCGAGCGTAACACCGGACCTTGTTCATGGCGTGCGTGCAGTGTCATGCGGCAGGCGAGCGTAACACCGGACTTTGTTCACACGTGGCGTGCGGTGTCATGCGAAAGCGAAATGCTCGGACATACTCGGAAGCCGTTATGCAGTGTTGAGTGTTTGGGCGGAATGTCAATAGTGCCTGAGGCGAACCGTGCTGTAGCATGTGGTAAGAGCACTGATGCCAGACACGCAACAGCGGGTTCAGATCGGGTTATAAACGATCAAGCTGTTTGGATGCACAACATCACCAACGCCAGAGTTCGTAGCTGGCGGTTTGTTTTACACAGCTACGGGCTGAGCTGAAAGTGGGACAAATGTCCGCTGTCGATGGGCGACGAATGGGACTTCCTGAATTAAATACGCCCGAAATGATCGGTTACACGGGTTGGTCGATCGTGTAAAATGTTGTCGACAATCGACGCGCTGGCGCTGTAAAATGAAATGCACTGCTTTCGCCAGGAATTGAAAAACTTTGGTGATGACCCCAGTGGCAACACATCTTGTCACGCACTGCGGCAATAAACACAAGAGGTGGTGACGCTTTATAGCGACAAACAATGGAATGCTTTGTTACATGTACATAGAAGCGTCAGAGGTAGTGTACTTTGCAGAAACAGTGTTAAATGAAGACTAGGCGCTTGACGGGCCAGTTTCGTAGAGTATTGTCACCGAATCAGAGGATGTTCGTACTCGGACATAAGCAAGCAAGAGATAGGCCTTTAAAGGCTTCTCTGTCCTAAACGCTCCTGTCCATACAAACGTCTCCAACCACAAACTTACAAATAAACAAGGTGGATTCAGCTGGTTCCTCGTTCAATTAAATTTCATGAGCATGTTCAGTCTGCCTTTTCATCTACGAAATGACAGAGAATGTCTGTGCTGCGATGCATTGTCCAAAAATAATGATTGGTTTAGCTTTTACAGTGGAACCAAACATGCCCATTCACTTGGTGTTTCACCTGCAAGCCAATTCAGGGTGGATTCTCCCTGATATTTGATATCTGTAGAGCCCCAACGTGGGAAACATCGGATAAGCAAACATTTCCAGGCCCACCATGCTATGTCAGGGGATCATCAAGACATACGTCCACTTCAACACGCCATATTGTCAGCAGATTATGAAACATGACAATAATTAACACCACTGTCAAGTGGTTATCGATGATAGTTGACGAGTGATGTCGGAATTAACCACAGTGGATACACATAACGATCAGTGCGTTCTTGATACAATACGGAAGAAGGTTCTGATGTACCTTGAGTGGCCTGCAACACCATCGCCTACTGGGACCAGTGAGTTCGTCAGACTGCTCCTGGTGTCACTGCGGGCCTGCCACCCCGGTGGCTGGTCTCTGCGGCCTCCCTGAGTGCTTCTGGCTGCTCCTGGTGTCACTGCGGGCCTCCCACCCCGGTGGCCGGTCTCTGCGGCCTCCCTGAGTGCTTCTGGCTGCTCCTGGTGTCACTGCGGGCCTCCCACCCCGGTGGCTGGTCTCTGCGGACTCCCTGAGTGCTTCTGGCTGCTCCTGGTGTCACTGCGGGCCTCCCACCCCGGTGGCTGGTCTCTG
The DNA here is from genome assembly GCF_011947565.3 of Pollicipes pollicipes. Lineage (NCBI taxonomy): Eukaryota > Metazoa > Arthropoda > Thecostraca > Pollicipedomorpha > Pollicipedidae > Pollicipes > Pollicipes pollicipes. The sequence continues at coordinate 34,597,346 of NW_023596461.1, read as the reverse complement.
CGGCCTCCCTGAGTGCTTCTGGCTGCCTCAGTCCCTCCCCCCTCCCCTCCCCTTCCACAGCAGGGCCTGGCGCATGCCCCGGCAGCCACTGCGAACACCTGTGACCCCTGCGAGGGTCGCGCCGCCCGCCCCATAAGCGGACGGTCGTGCCGCACCTGTTGCAGGGCCGCCCCGCCAAATAAGGACTTACGGCCGGCGGGCGGCCGACTTATTCATGCGGCGGCGGCGGCGGCGGCGGCGGCGGCGGTGGTGGTGGTGGCGCCGGTGGAGGTGGAGGCGGCGGTGGCAGCGGCAGCGGCGGACGCGGCCAAGCCGTCAGACGTGGACAATTGACACTTCCAAACAAGCGTAATCGTTGACCATTGTTCCGTGCCGATATGGACTACCGACCGGGACGCGTGGCAGCGCGACAGGGCCAATTTCGCCGGCATCATTGCCGTGGAGGAGCAACAGATACAGCATGCGCGAGACGGGCCTTGGAAATGTAAGACACGTGTGTGATTCGTTGCTGTTTTGAAATCGGCGCCGTGTTTGTAACGTTCACGCGCCAAAGGCATGGGGCCATATCTGAAGCAATGCAACGCCGATGACAGGGATCGTAGAATTTAGGGCCATGTAATCTGCACACTGATAAATAAATAATCGATGCTTTTGCTGCACGTGAGGCTTCGTGTTCGTGACCGCAAAGTGCCCGTCAGCAGCACGCTTGCAACGGTCGATATTTTTCAGCGCTGCAGTGCAGCAGCATTCAAATCATCATTTTTTTCTCCTGTAGGTGGCGCTGCTGTATTCGGTGATCTAACGGGAAATGCCACAAACTATGCGCGTGCACTGCTCGACGCCGAGTCGACGCCACCTCAAGTGCGTCCTTTGCAAAACTCCTATCGGTCTGATCCACTCCTGATGCGTCTGGCGCGTGGCCACAGGCACATGAGACGTGTGGCCAGATACTGTGTATTAAAAGCTCTAAAGGAGCCTCAGTGTTTTGTGAAATGTCTCTAATGCAAATGTGCGGCGCCGCATTCGCGAGCTGGCAGGGCGATCATGCCATATGAAAATGTGGATGACGGCGGGATCCATGTGCAGCCGTACCGCATGCATAGGCCGCCATCGTGCATTGCGCTCCAGCAAGACGAGTCGCGACTGAACGCATGCAGGACCCAGTCCATATTCAAAGGTCTTGGGTGCATGCTTCAGACCCTGACATTTCGGTGCACCTGTCTGGACTCTACAGCAAGCAAGCCACTGGTCACTGGGCAGCCGGCGCCTCCACAGTAATGCCGCAGCGAGCCCTGTAATCCAGCGGTGTTTGCGTTGCCTGCTGAGCCGCGGCCGACCGTCCGTGGCCGCGGCGCTTACGCGACCGAGCGCATGTGAATCAGGTCTCCGAAGCATGATTAGCATGCTGCAATGCCCCGGCCGTTCTGAGAACCGGGTCGGATCAGCCCCGTGTTATCTGGAAATATACTGCATTGTGTGGCTCCATGTATAAGGCCACGTCGACATCGAGGCCATTTTATTGGAATTGAGTGCTTGTACATATGGCCATAATTTATGCTTCTTTCAGCATGTTTGGTCAGTCATTTTTGCAGCACATGTGGCTTTGGCGGGGTGACACATGTGCGATCAACTGGAACTTACTGAAGACCCATTGTACCTATCACTTTATCACGTAATGTTTCATGAAACAATCTTCAAATGTTCCAAACCTACCGTATGTCATCGTGTACGGCAGTCATTACTGTCGAATAGGACCCAGCTTCCGTCCGCCGGTCACTTCTCCCTGTCTGCCACGCTGCACCGGGACTGCTTGCGGAAGCCGGCGCCGCTCCCGAGCCGCCCGATTGGCAATGTTCCGCGAGGACGTCCCTCGGGGTCGGCCGAGCCCCACCGGAGAGTCCCGCCCCGCCGACGAGGGCGTCACTCGGGCCCCGCCGACGAGGGCGTCACCCAGGCCCCACCGGAGAGTCCCGCCCCGCCGACGAGGGCGTCACCCGGGCCCCGCCGACGAGGGCGTCACCCGGGCCCCACGGAGAGTCCCGCCCCGCCGACGAGGGCGTCACTCGGGCCCCACCGGAGAGTCCCGCCCCGCCGACGAGGGCGTCACTCGGGCCCCCACGGAGTAGTCCCGCCCCCGCGACGAGGGCGTCACTCGGGCCCCCACCGGAGAGTCCCGCCCCGCCGACGAGGGCGTCACCTCGGGCCCCACCGGAGAGTCCAGCCCCGCCGACGAGGGGCGTCACTCGGGCCCCCACCGGAGAGTCCGCCCCGCCGAACGAGGGTGCCACTCGGGCCCCACCGGAGAGTCCCGCCCCGCCGACGAGGGCGTCACTCGGGCCCCACCGGAGAGTCCCGCCCCGCCGACGAGGGCGTCACTCGGGCCCCACCGGAGAGTCCCGCCCCCGCCGACGAGGGTGTCACTCGGGCCCCACCGGAGAGTCCCGCCCCGCCGACGAGGCGTCACTCGGGCCCCACCGGAGAGTCCCGCCCCGCCGACGAGGGCGTCACCTCGGGCCCCCCACCGGAGAGTCCCGCCCCGCCGACGAGGGCGTCACCCGGGCCCCACCGGAGAGTCCCGCCCCGCCGACGAGGGCGTCACTCGGGCCCCACCGGAGAGTCCCGCCCCGCCGACGAGGGCGTCACCCAGGCCCCACCGGAGAGTCCCGCCCCGCTGACGAGGGCGTCACCCGGGCCCCACCGGAGAGTCCCGCCCCGTCGACGAGGGCGTCACTCGGGCCCCACCAACGAGGGCGTCACTCCGGCCCCGCCAACGAGGGCGTCACCCAGGCCCCACCGGAGAGTCCCGCCCCGCCGACGAGGGCGTCACCCAGGCCCCACCGGAGAGTCCCGCCCCGCTGACGAGAGCGTCACTCGGGCCCCACCGGAGAGTCCCGCCCCGCTGACGAGGGCGTCACTCGGGCCCCACCGGAGAGTCCCGCCCCGCCGACGAGGGCGTCACCCGGGCCCCACCGGAGCGTCCCGCCCCGCCGACGAGGGCGTCACTCAGGCCCCACCGGAGAGTCCCGCCCCGCTGACGAGGGCGTCACTCCGGCCCCGCCGACGAGGGCGTCACTCGGGGCCCCGTCGGCAGCAGCCGTCGGTGGCGGGAGAAGTGGGTCGCGTCCCGGCGGACACGGCCCGGGCCGGGCCCAGATCAAGAGGTCACTGAGGGTTTGGGTCGCGTTGCTGCGGGCGCGATGATAGGACGCAACATTTGGTAGGTGCTGCGTGCAAAAGGCCCACTTATAGATAGCTCCGAGCATGTCGTGAAGCTCCAGATCGCCAACCTCTCTTTCTCACCTCGCAGGAAAAAATGTGCATTGGACAAAAGGTTTGCGCAGGCACAAGCGCTGAGCTCCAAGGGATGTGAAGTCAGGGAAGAGTTTGTGACGTTGAGGTCGACCACCGGCCTTGCTGCGGACTTCATGTGTTTCTTCCATGCATTTATATTCCGTTCGCCTTTACACGGAATCATCCATCACCGTGCATCCCACGTCAGTGGCGTTGGCAGAGCTCGCCAAAGGCTCATCATGGAAACACACTGCACGTGCGGGCAGTCAGCCTGCATTCAGCAGAAATGAGAAGCCCCCGCATGTTTTAGATAGCCACTCGGTGAAAGATGGTTCGGGTGCATGACAAGAACACCCCTGCAGACGATCCGTGATCGAGCACCGCCCTTCCACGAACCGACTGTCAGGAACCAAACACGATCTTAAAGCTGAGGCTCACGCCATGCAGGAGAAATGTAGCGAGGCGGCGAGTGATGTGCCTCTCCGACATGCGAAGTCTGAGCGCCACTGTGCTGCTCTTCGTACCCTTTAGCTCGCTACAGCGCGCGTATAGAATGCACACGAAGTACACACGCACACCACGACGTTGCCAGTCCGAGCACATGCGCCTGGTTCACATGGGGTTTCAAGGCGGAGCTGGCACGCGCTCACCCCAGCTATCACGTAGGACCCACAAGGCACGGGCTACACTCGGAGCAATCGTCCAGAGTCCGAGGCTGGGAGGACGGTCTGGAGGGTAAGGCAGCATGGCAACCACCTGGCCCCGCCGAGCTGGACGACGCAGCGAACCGTCTATCCATGGAACCAACCGTCACGGCCCAGCGGTGTGTGCGGACCGGTTAGCCGGCTCCCCACCAGCCGGCGCTAAATCATCGCGGCTTACCGCGTCCCGTGCACACCCTTCTGCCGGCGACTGTAATGAGGGATCAGCGGAGGACCGACGCTAAATCACCGCCGCTACTGTGCCGCGGCCGCCGCCTGTTCGGGATTCAGGCGGCGCGGTGGCAGCGCCGGGCCGGCCTCCGTGCCGACTGGCCGTCCTCAGCGGCGCGGCGGCTGGCCAGCACCGCTCACCGGCGGTGCCGCAGCCTGGTTCCGCCGGACCAGATGAGTCACTTTACGTCGGCTACGAGCAGTCGCAGAAGTATACAGAAGCAGTCATGGTGACATTGGACCTCCTTCACATGCCCGATGTTGTGTTGACCGCAGGCTACCACGCAATCGTCCGATGATTCAGGAGCCTGTGGCACTCGCACCCGTCGTGTGATTTCAAAACCGACAACAAAAGACAAACGGTGGTCTCATACCCCAGCATTGCTTAATAGCCTCAGCAGATTACAGATGGAGGACAGGTAAGATTAGGTCGAGTCATACGAAACATTCAAAACCACTGTTTTTCAGCCTTGGGAATTCGGCTTTGTCTACCGCTCTTCCGAGACTAATGAGTCAAGGTGGCCCCTGGTGGCCTGGTTAACATGGATTGCTTCGGGAAATGTCATGTTAAACCAGTTTACTAAGGGTTCGTTCCGATAAGTGGCTTTTTATTTGTTCCAGTCATACATGGCACAAAAATGAAATGCAGCGCTATGCAACAAAACAAAATATTCATTCTTCGTTGGATCTGATTGTGTTTAAAAGGAGGAATAATTCAAAAATCAGAACTCGTGGAAGTGAAGCTTTCATGACATGATACAAACTGAACGGGTAGGTATCAATTAACCATTACATTTTAATGTCCCTGCACATTTCCCTGTGATAATTTATTTAAGTCAACAAAATGGGAGGCATCGTTAACATACTAGAAAAAGGGAACAGTCTGCCAACTTCAGGAAACTGTTGTACTATATTTCAATGCATCGTTCTCCTCACAACGCGAACCATCCGGTTACCAAGGCTCTTTGGAAAATATTCTTGCACACATAAAGACACATTTCAAGCGCTAGAAAAGTTAATATTTGTTCATAATAGTATGCGCGCCAACAAATGTGATGCCGTTTTAGACACGGAAATGGCATATGGATGCATATACAAACAATGCTCCACGGGGTTACGCGATTTTTTTCCTTTAAGCTGAACAAAGGCGTTGACTTTCAACTCTGCTAAAACATCCTGCTTGCAGTGGCCCGAAAAAGGTTATCGAACTGCAATTCAGCTATGCTTTGGTGACCTGCCATCCGACGGGAGAGACAGTAGCTAGGCTGGCGGCCTGGGAATGCTTTTTGAAATTTGGAGGACGCAAAAAGCGCGTGCTTGTGTGACACAAACATTACCTGTGATAAACCTGGTGACTTATGAACTGCATTCATGATCCAGATTCCCACGGGTGCGGCTGCGCACGCTGCATTTAAAACCAGGTACTGTAAGCAACATTTCATTTTCATATCAGTTTCTTCCCTCCTGCCTCCTCTCTCTCTCTCTCTCTCTCTCTCTCTCTCTCTCTCTCTCTCTCTCTCTCTCTCTCTCTCTCTCTCTCTCTCTCTCTCTCTCTCTCTCTCTCTCTCTCTCTCGCCCTCTTTCATCTCTCCTCCCACTCTTTTCCTATCCCTTCCTCTCTATCTTTTCGTCTCGCTCTCTCTTTGCTTTCTATTGCGCCTTGCGTGTGGCCATCTCTTCCTGTGTCGTCTTCATGAGAGTCGGCCTGGGATCATAAAACACTGGGAGCCCATTTCCCGCCCACGAAATGCGAGGCCAGGCGGCCTACGGGGCGGGCGCCTTACAGAAACCGTAGATCGGTAGCCAGCTCGCGTGTGTACAAGCAGCAGCGAGCGGCGCCGCGTTGGTCACGATGGCACGTTTGTCGTGATGTCACGTCACCTTTTTCAGCTTATCCAGTTGAGCGGTGAGTGCAGCCCTGCGACAGTAGCAAAAGCGTAACACCACGCCGAGATCGGCGGTGTGAGGGTCGCGAGGGCACAATGCGCGCCATTCCTGAAAACGCCCGTAACAAAGATGAGAGAAGCATGGGTGAAATCCAACAGGCGCACTATGAGGTTGCTGTCGGAAGATAGGAGAAACTGAGGCCGAAAATCTTGCGAGAGGGGCCTTCAGTTTCATCTGCCCTTGGTCGGGCACAATCGGTTTGAGTGAAAAGGGAGCCCATGCTAAAAGGGAGCCCATGCTAAAAGATAAGGGAATGTAGTTCCTAGTCAGGCGCGGAGTAGATAGACGTTACGTGGCGAAACGGCGAATTCGGAGTTGACAGAACGGCCTGGCGTTCGTCTTGAAGCGGTCAGTCCGGGTGGCAACGAGGCCAACAGAAGCCCACCTTCTGTTCCAAGACCAACACCAAGCTCGCCACCCCCAAAAATGCAGTGAAAATAAGCCCGCCCTGCCTGCTTTCGTCGAGGGACATTTCAACAACTTGACGTGGCAATTCACATGGCTGTCAGCAAAGGTGCAAGGTAAGAATAGGCCTTTGCAGGCAAAGCGACCGTCGCGAGGTCGCCGAGTTCGGCGAACGTCTGCTCCAACGCCTGAACACTGTCCTGAAAGCCATGGCATCCGGATGTTCAAAAGATGCTGAGAACCTCGGTACCTGTTGCCATGAGATAGCCGAACGATGCGTGAACCCCTAGTCACGACACCAGATGACTGTATTCATACACGGAGTAATAAATGCTCCACGGAGCAGCTTTCGTTGTCGTGCATCCACTTCCCCTCGGAGTTTTCAGTAAAGGGACACAAGAGTCGTGCAGTAACGACCTGCCGGCGTGCCGTGCGGGACACGTTAGACGAGACTCGCCAGTCACGTGGCGCGTCTCCTTGGTCAGATTGGTCACCAGTGAGCCTTTTCCCGACTCCGCGGTGAGCAGTGTGCATTGCCAGGGAACTGCCATGAGGAACAAACCATCATCGGAACAGCTGCTCGCCCTGTACAGGCCCTCCGGGAGTGTCCTGACATTTACTAGAAGGCAACACGAGCGACAACAGTTCCGACCAAGTGGGTCACCAATTAGCAAGCATGCTTGTTTTGCCACGTGCAGTGCACATGCCCCATGCCATTACCGTCATCATCGGTAGTTCCAAAATAATGATACTCTAATTCTGCGCGTAAAAATACCGCTCACGCAAACTGAATTTAAAGCAACCTTATCAAGCATGGCGTCTCAGGTGAACAGGGGCGGATCCAAGGGGGGGGGGGGCGCACGGAACCATCCTTCGCCCCCATGATATTTTGATGCCTTTTCGGCGCACCGAAATTGCATGATAAAAGGGCAGCAAAAGTTGTATTTCTCAAGTACATAGCTTTTATTTTCAAGACGCACTTAATTCCAGCGAACACTGGAATGCGACACCTCCCCATTGACATCTTGGGGCAGCCTATTTGGCGAGCGCCACAAAGTTTCTTTTAGGGGCACCATTATCTTCATTCCCAAGAGGCACCAAACCCAAAACGGGCCATTTAAAGAACCAAAAAACCCTTACAATCGGGAGACACCAAAATACCATGACACCACAACTTCTGTGCCTTTCACCCTAAAGAAACCCCAGATTGGCCCCTTCAGCGAAGTATGTCAAATGTGCATGCTAAACCAATTAACCACGATTGGACATATTGTTGCAAAGGTTTTGCCCTGTTTTGATCTACGCTGGGGTTTGACCAACGGGCCCTCGTCGTTGAAACCTCCCGAGAAATTGGGCACCTTTGAATTCCCCGCGAAAATTTAGCAGCAACGCAAACTGTTACCGCCTGACACAAAGCGTCCAAGGGACCACTGTAAAGTGAATAGCGCCCGCGAATTATTCTATGTAGCCATTTCATTTCTGAATGAGTCAAATTGATTTACTTCTAAATGCGTGCAGAAGTGCATCTTCCAGCATGAAGGGTTCACTCAGGCTAAGTTAAACATAAAAAATAACTTCAGACAATAGGATTCCTCGAAATGTAGCAGGCTAAATTCGGGCGAATCATTGTTTTCTTATTTCTTATTTTCGGGATCAGTTTTCCTGCTGCCCTTCCACCAGCCCTTACCCTTTGTTAAGCGCAATGCACCTCTCTTACCGTGGCTCTGGCTGCGTCCCAGGTCGCAGTGTCTGAGCATCCGCTTGACGAGATCCGGGGGTCGGCCCTGGTTAGCGCTAGCAGTAAGGAGACATCATATTCCTCACGCCCGTATGACATTATTGTTTTAATATAGCAGTTGGATCTTCACAGAAAGGTACAACTTGATGTGCGCTTTACATTGACCAATACCCACCTGCAGCGAAATCCATCGGCATGACAACAATAGTATGTGAATATGTCCATAATAAAAACAAATATGAACGATAAGGGCGGACCTTAAGAGCGGGTGGAGTAGATTTGCCGCTGATACCCAAACCATACACATGCAAGTATATGCAAACACGTGCCAATCAGTCGCTCAGCTTTGGCGCCACGAAAAGCTGTTTTTCGTTGAATTAGCAATCACGTTTTACATTTAGATGACCGACCGATGACAGTCTGAACAAATGACCCGTGCATGCACCTAGTTGAACACGTCATTTAACACACTTTTTTAATACGCGACACACTGGGCGTGATAAATGTATTTGAGGATAGCAACAGCACAAATGCGTCTTACGCGCCGCAAAGTTGCGCATGCCCCCTGGCATGTTTGCTTCGGCACTAGTTTGACCCAACAAATACAGATGCAGAATTTCGAAGCATACATGATGTCGATTTCGTCTCGGCGGTCTCGCAGATAGCAGGAGCGGTGTGTGCCGACAAACTTTCGCATCCGATTGCAAGATATGCCATGCGCGGGCGGCGCAGGTCTGGTATCCGCACTTGTTGAGTCAGATACTCATACTACTTATACATCGTTGGAGTCACTTTCTTTGGCCCGAACTTCGCACTCCTTCACGATGTTCAAAACATTCAACGTAAGGTTTACTTATTTCCACGTTAACAGCACAAGCATTCCGCATGTTCCAAGGAACTGGCCATATGTTTTACTGCCAGAAAGTAGATTGGTCAACAGTCTACGAATTTCACTGGCTTCGCCGCCTTCTGCTACAACAATATTCGCGTCACGCGAAATCCTGTGAGTCAATATGATTTACAATTAAGGAGCAAGCCAATATTTTCGCTTTCGACCATTAACTGCAAGGTCAGTGACCTACAAAACGCAACTTTCTGCTGGTTTCATCGCATGTGAGCTTAAGATGGCCAGTGAGCTAAAGTGAGCTAAAGAGCTTGAGTGAGCTAAGGACGGCCAGTGACGCAAGTCGTGCTGTGATGTCTGATTTCGATTGAAAACTTTAACCCGTTTTTCCCCATCTTCTTAGCTCAGAATGGAAAGGGCATCAGTCTCTGAAAAACGTATGCCATGTATGTATGTACCTTTTATGCCTAGCCATCTACCATGCACAGAGGAAGATAATTTCTCGATTAAAAGTAAGAAACTGAAAATGAAGTGACCGGAATCCGTGGACTTTTGCGAGGGCGGAAAGCAAAGTGAAGCGTGGCCCTTTCCTTGACAGGATCCTTGATCCATCCCTGCAGGTCAGCGACCTCAGTTTCACCATGAAAAGGCCAACAATAGGACGTTTGCAATAAAAATGACATGCATATTTGGATTGCGAATGAAAACTAACTTACAGCACATGTTTTCAGCAATTCATCTTTCCTCGCCGAATTATTTCCATACTTAACGGCAACCTGGCCAGTGGGGCGGTAAAACATATTGCAAAAATAACCCTGAAGCTAAAAACACCGTGCGGTATTGCATTACTCACGACGATTAAGCACTATGCCCAACATGACGTGTGCCCGGGTTTATCGTAAGAACGCAGCCAAAAATTAAGTTGGCTCAGCAATTACCGAGTTGTTTTAGATGACTTCCGTTCGTAACCTGATGACTTCATAACGTGTCATTGGCCCTAACAGATGCATTCTAACTATTTGTTGCGTGCACAACATTAAAGTAATCCATCGTTTGCGTTCCTGGAATTTGTATGAGTACATTATAGCGAATTACGACAAAAGGGTAGCATGCATAAGCAGAAACGTAATGCAATGCATACTGTATAAGGGAGACCCTTTACAGTGAGAACCGACCTAACTGCTGGTCTGACCACCCTCCAAAAAGTGGTGCCTTTGCGCCCGCGAGCAAAGGGGAAGGGGGCGCGGAATTATTGGAAGTAACATGAGTACATCAGTGGTGTAGGGGCTGTGATATGGACTACTTCAATCGCCTTCCCAGAGCATGCTTGAAATGCTCGTCTGCGACGAAGAATCACAATGGAGTGATAAAAACAGTAATGTAAACAAACGCAGTGATGTTAAACCTAGGTATGACTTAGTCAATCTTCCACGCTGTAGTGTTGTGTGACAACATCTTTACATGTACGGGCTTTGTCATAGACATAACATCGTTCGATATGGCGCTCTATAAAGAGAGACGGAACGGAATCAGCTATCGACTTACCATACCAAGCAACCAGAGAACGAATTACCGTACTGGTGGAATAAACAGACCGTGCCGTCCGTCAAATAAACTTCGTGTGCAGGCATCGTGTGCCTCGCAGCACGCCAGCTGCTCAATGCACTAGCCGTCCCGACATCCCCAAACCCCAGAGCCTGCGCGAATGATCGGGGCGTTGGCCACCGACGGCGAATATTGTGCCGAATCAGATCTCCTTTCCGAAATTGGCGTTCGACGGCTCCCTCGACCCGCGTGACTTTCAGGCTATTCCACGAGTTGGTTCGCAATCAGCGAAGACAACTCGCTTTCTGAGCCTTTTACACCGCCGACATCCCCGCCAATGCGCCACTATGGAGCGGCTGGAAGCGCCTCCGCCCCGCACCATTTCTCCGGCGCCCGCGCCAAGCGCCGCCGTCCCCCATCAGCGCCCGAGATCGGCCGGAGCTGGCGCGGCCCCAGCGCAGTCCGACGCCGTCTCCTCCGCGCCCCAAGCACCGCCACTTGGCCCAGGCGCCATCCGAGAGCACGCCACCGCACCACAATGGCCGCCAGGCCGCCGCGCCGTGCGTGCAATTGACCACTATTCATATGCAACGGGCGAATCATGGCGTGCAAGCGACCCACGCCGCGACGGCCCGGCTGAATCTGCGCAATAACGGTGGCGACCGGGGCACCCCGGCGAGAGCGTCTCGCCCAGAGCGCGGCGGGTGGCGAGTCTCGTCGCCCGCGCATCCGGCGCCGGTCACCGAGAGCGCACCAGGGGAACTCGACAAGAGCGAGAGCGTCTCGCCCGGAGCGCGGCGGGTGACGAGTCTCGTTGCCCGCGCATCCGGCGCCGGTCACCGAGAGCGCACCAGGGGAACTCAAGAGCAAGAGCGCCTCGCCCGGGGCGCGACGGGGGTGACTCATCTCATCGTCCGGCGCACCCGGCGCCGCCCACACACGGACGCTGTGGCACGGCGCTGGGAGCCGGACAGGTCGCGCGTAGCCGTAGCCGCTCTGGAACACACACACTGCACCTTGCAGCGCGTAGCCGCGTGCTACGAGGTGCAGTGTGTGTGTTCCAGAGCGCTTCCTTGGCCAGCCAACTGCGGTCGAACCCCACTCGGCGTCTGGCGAGGCGGAAGCCGTCCAGCCGGCCGGGAATTGAGAAAGGTCGGTTGCCGTAATCGGAGCGGCGACATTTGATCGTCGGGGGCTGTGTCGGCATACGGTGAGCCCGCAGGTCGGGGCGCCGCTCAGTCGACTCGCCTGGGGCCCTGCGCTGCGGTGGAACGTAACCAGCTCGCGGCCCGCACTACGAGAGGACCGACTGCTTGCACCCGGCCAGCATATGTATTGCGTTTAGCGCACGGAAACTGAGCGAAGCAGACAAAAGCGACATCCGCAAGCTGGGTGCTCATGCAGCTGGGATAACGCTGCCATTCGAAAGCATGAAAAGGCCAACACATGCGATCACCTCCCGAGCACCGTCAGGCGTTGAAAGGAGCGTGTTGTACTGGCATGTTTCACAGGCGCTGCAGTTCGGCAGGGCCACCAAACACTGGCCACGGTCCGCAACGTTGTGACACCACGGCTGGTTCGGTTGACGTTACTGCTGGTCGGGCGCTGCCTGCTGGGCGTGCCCTGACGTCACTGCTGGTCGGGCGTTGCCTGCTGGGCGTGCCCTGACGTCACTGCTGGTCGGGCGCTGCCTGCTGGGCGCGCCGTGATGTCACTGCTGGTCGGGCGCTGCCGGCTGGGCGCGCCCTGACTTCACTGCTGGTCGGGCGCTGCCGGCTGGGCGCGCCCTGACTTCACTGCTGGTCGGGAGCCGCCTGCTGGGCGCGTAAGCCCCGGGTCACGTGACTCAGCCGGTCTGTGAAGCGGTGCTGCATCCGTCCGTGGGCAGCCAGCACCTGAGGGCAGCCGGCGAACGCGGCTTACGACGGAGTACATCACTCAAGTGTTCGAGGAGATGTTGTGGAACAAACAGTGCACGGATCCTGCAATATCCGGTCTGCGGGCGCGTGGTGTTCAGGGTCGGGTTGTCTGATCATATGCAGACGCTCCTTCACAGCGGTGTTATTGGTTGCTGGAACAATACAAATAATCGGCCGGAGTGCTGCCAGTCATGACGGATCTGGTGGGACGTCTTGAGCTGCTTCGGATATTAGGTCCCTGCGAGGACGCTGACACGCCACTGTCAGACCGCTGAACGGCATCTGGTGGATCTATTCAACCGGTATCGTTTGATATGCGCTTAATTGTTGTGCACCGTAGCGTATGGGCAATTCAATCATCATGTACCACCGAACTTTCACACGCTACATACGCTACATAACCCATATGCTGTCTAGTTTTCAACTGTCATGTAGACGGCAATTGTAAAGCCCCCTAAGCAAAGTTTTTCTCCCGCAAGAACATGATAAACATTAACCAGTCCCGTTGCACTTGATTTCACAGTTAATGCGTAGGAAGTGTTTATCAACGAAGTGATTTATATTTATAACATGGTCTCCGAAAGGATTCTAAAATGCAGGAGGCCGTTCGACCCCGTATCCTTGCGGTACCCTTGTTCGTTTAATGGACTGTTCCACATTTGTGTGGGCCATTGAACTGATGAGTCGTTTTTAAGATCATTTCCTGCAGTTCAGAGCTATGTAAATTTTAATATTCCAAATCCACTTATTTTTTAGCTAGGCGCACGCGACCTGGTGCAGACTTTCGCGCCGGCTAATAGGAAGTCAACCAGAGATGTATGTCAGAGAAACGTCACACGAATTCTGCCTGAGTGGCCAAATTGTTTTCAAGGTCAAGACGAATACAGCCATTGATTTATTCGTGTCTAAAGTACGTTGGTACCAACTGTCCCATCAACAGACCGCAGTCAGCTATCAACCAGAGAAATGCAAGTCTCGATCACGATTGGTTATTGGTCATTTGGATCAGAGCCTTTCGGCCGTCATGGTCATTTCAGGGCTATGAAACGAAGGAAAGCGGATAACAGTGGGGAAGGATCGCATGCACCTGGAGACCCATACGCCGAGGCTTCGCCCACACAGCGACCCCTACGCGGTGTGTGCGCGCGCTCAGCGCTCGGACTAAGGCCACCAGGGGCCACTTCGTCCCACTCGAGCGTGGCGCATGTGGCCTGCCCCGGAGAAGCGAGATGTCCCGGGGATGCGGGATAGAGCGAGAACGACGTTAAAACAGTGGATTGCGAACGCGAACCACCTTCGGTCACACGTGATACAGGAAATTGAGTGGTTCAACTGGTCACGGCGAGCATGACGCCGGAAATCGAATAATCCGTGAATAGTTACGCAACCAGGAATGTAAATGCGAGTAAAAGCATCACGTGCCATCACGGAAACACGTACAGGAACAGCACGAGAGAAGCTACAGAACACACGCACATGCACATATAAGCATACCAAAAGTTGAAAGTGAGCTTTTTCCATCATGCTTGCCTCAATATCTTCTTAATTGTGGGACACCCCCTCTAAGGTGTGTTTCGGTCAAACTGGCAGCTCACCTTTAATCGTGATTTTCACAATAGAGCGTTTTTTTTTACCACGTTCTATGGCAACATGCCTAGCATGCCGACACATGGCTGACTGACAGCGGCATCATAGCAAAAAACGTGCTCAACATCGAACTGCAGTAACTCTGTTACGGTTACTTAGCAAAGAACATGAGCGGATTAGAGGTCTGAGGGGACACGCACAAACGCCACGAGTCACGCCAGGCCTCCTCAGTGTCCCTTATCTCCACAGGCTCGCCGTCGCCATTCGTATCCATCACAATCGGCACGTAAACGTCTCAATGGTTCTGGCGGGAAGTGGTGTGCCTCCGCTTTGGCCTGAGAGCATCGCAGCCCCGGCCGGATTTAATGCCGCTATAAAGCCCCTAGCTGTGAGCGGCGCTAATGTACCGCGCTATCGGTCGGTGGCACAGGGGGGCACCCAAGACCGCGGCACAGTGCTCAGACCAATCATACACGCGGCCAGCGCCGTCTCTGGGCGCCCGTTAAGCCCCGCAGACATCGCGTTATTCAAATGATATGGCGCCGTCTGGTAACTGGGCCCGTGTAGGGTCGATTTTTCCCCCTCGTCAGCACGCCGCTCGAATGAATTTCTTCGTCCCCGTTGCGGACAAAGGGGCATAAAAGTGGAATAAGTGACCGCTTTCTGACGAGATTTGCTTTGAGGCGGCTGACGCGCTCGCAACGTGGGCCAGACGGCAACAAAGAGAACGCGCCGAAACTTGCCTGGTATGCGGCAGCACTGACACCGTCGGAGTGCACCGGTGGTATGCGACAGCACTGACACCGTCGGAGTGGCAGTATGCGGCAGCACTGACACCGTCGGAGTGGCAGCATGCGGCAGCACTGACACCGTCGGAGTGGCAGTATGCGGCAGCACTGACACCGTCGGAGTGGCAGTATGCGGCAGCACTGACACCGTCGGAGTGGCAGTATGCGGCAGCACTGACACTGTCGGAGTGACAGTATTCAGCAGCACTGACACCGTTTAAGTGGCACTACGCGGCAGCACTGACACCGTCGGAGTGGCAGTATACGGCAGCACTGACACCGTCGAAGTGGCAGTATGCGGCAGCACTGACACCGTCGGAGTGGCAGTATGCGGCAGCACTGACGCCGTCGAAGTGGCAGTATGCGGCAGCACTGACACCGTCGAAATGGCAGTATGCGGCAGCACTGACACCGTCGGAGCCGAAGCCTGCCTGGTATGCGGCAGCACTGACACCGTCGGGGTGCACCGGCCTATTACCGAAGAGAGATCTGATTGGCAAGTTTTACGCAGCAATGATGAAAAAGCGAGATTTTACTTATAACTTCCTGGATTGAGTGGCACGCTATTCGTGTCAAGGGGTCACAGTTTGGCTCAGGGATGTGAAGCGGCGGCACGCGTGAGACTTCAGTTTGCTGAAGAGGTTGTGGAGCAGAAACAGTGTCAGAGAACAGCACACTTCCTATGAAAGAACTACCATGGCTGTTTTAGAAACTTGTCCAATACGCCAACACATCGGCCGACCACAGGCGGCGTTTCATTGTACCGTCAAGCTGATCTCACATTATACCAGTCTATGGCAACGGCACACAGAGTAATTTGTCTAGATCCGGAAAGCATTAGGCTTTGCTGCGAAGGTCATTTTCGGCCGCGAAAATCCGATCATGCTTCAAACCTCCCTCAGAAGCTTGGCTGACTCTGGGCTGTTGATTTAGGGAGGCTCCACACCATCCCCATCCCACACAGTGTTCTGGTAAAGGAGGTGTCAGCAATCAACTGGCCGGCCCCTCTGACCGGCCAGTTACGGACCGCGGGTGATGTCCCTCTGCGACTCACGGGACAGGCCAGTGACTTGGCTGTGCTCCGCTCCCACACTGAGATGGAAAAGCGTCGTCTTCCCTCCCGTGCACCTGAGCTGTACAACGCAGTGCCGTGCAGCCTCAAGCGACCACCGGTCGTAACCGTCACTAGGCATCTGAAGCGCTAAGTGATCAACGGCAATTCAGTGACATGCAACGACGCTCGTGCAGATGTCTGCATGCTTGTATGCCTGCACACGCCTTTATATCGTATGCCCGTGTATGCTCGTCTCTTTCACCTTAGTACATCTCTGCCATGATGGGCATTAATAGCCTCGAGTTGAGTGGAGAGACGCGAGGTTGGTGTGATGTCCATGTGTATATTCGGGTCGCTCAAATACACGCACGGACATGACACGGACATGACACCAACCCCGCGTCTCACACCGACCTGGCACCACATCGAGCAGATCACAAAGCCACCAGTGTCGTTTGCCCAGCTTCTCGCCAGCTTTCAAGGTGCCTACGGCAGACCACCGGCGGAGCTTCGGCCAACGATCCACCGCTGCGAATGGCATTATCTTCACCTCGTCCAGACACTGTCTCCTCGTCGGCCGGGCAGACTGGGACGTAGGTGGAGGGGCGGGCGTGGGGGGGGGGGGGGAGCAGGTCGGGATGACCCCGTGCTGTCCTGCTCTCACCGGCCCGCAGGCCATCACAGGGTAACTACGCCATATTGCCGGCCGTCCCGACCGCGCCGCGCGGACTTTATTAAATTTGCGGCCGATATTGTTTCATTTCAAACACTGTCACGCTCGAGCATCGATGCTGGGCGGGCGCCGGCGGCGACCCTTCGCTGACGTCTCAATCAGGTCAGGCCTGCCTGGGATGGCGTCCCCCTGGCCTCCTCCCGCGTTCAAAACCTGCCCGCGTCGAGCGCGAGCGGCGCCGGCGAGCGATCCTCCGACGGAATTCCTCGGCGTTATTGAGCAAAGCAGCTGGGCGGCAGTCCTAACTGTGCGGATAGTTTGGCCGCTGCTGCGTTACCAGCATTCCGGCCCGACTGCAGAGTCGTGGCTGCAGTCTGGAGCATTCCGCCTTTACACGCGACCGTGCGCCTAGACGCGGGTGTCACCCACGGGAGTCGTGCTTCATTAGCCGTGACGAGCAACACCCGAGAGCAGATGAAAAATCTGACCCCCCCGTCGTGGCGGCTACAGTCCAACAGAGCCTACCGACCGGGCAGCAAAACCGCCGTGCACTGGGCTCCCGAAAGAGGAGGATGGGTCACCGGCTGAGCGGCTGGGCAGTGAGTTCCCGATAGAGAAGGACGAGTCACCGGCTGAGCGGTTGGGCAGTGGGCTCCCTATAGTGAAGGAAGGATGGGTCGGTACAGGGGGGGGGGGGGGGGGCTGATTGACACAGGACCCTCACATTGCCTCGACATGAGCAATCGTCATAAGCTATAATACCTCCTTTTGTTGTCAGAGGGACCTGGCCAACGCAAGAGGTCCTCTGTCATTCGCGGTCCCGCCCCCAGCCCTGTTGAACAAATTTTCTGACCGATTCGAGGACCCTTGTTCACACAAAATACCCTGTTAGGCACTATGGGCCCCTGAACGATGCAGGAGCCCCACATTATTGCAGGGCCCCCGGCCAATGTAAACCATGGGCCCGGCCGAGTCCCTGGTTAGAAATGGACCCCCAAAGCCCAGACCGACACGGAGCCAGCCAGCTGTTCGGTGCTTGTAATCTCTGGCCGAAATAAAGGGACGCTCTGTTTCAGGGGTCCCCAGTCAGTTCAATAGCCCCTCTTACTGACATTTGAGAGCATCGCCTCACGGGCGAGGGTCCTTAATGTGACCTACAGCCAGCCGCTTGGGCCCTTCAGCCTTCCAATCGAGCCCTGGATCTTTGGTCTCAAGAGACCCTTCGGCCCTTCTTCGGACCACCTCAAGCACCGCTCCTGGCCGACTCGGGACTATTTGCGGTCACACGGCCCCTGTTGGGCACTGCGGCCGCTGGCCGACACGAGAGCCGACCGACACAAGTAGGCCCTCAGGCCTGTACCGATGTGGAGCCGACTGTGCGGCACTGGTGGCGCCGCCTGACTGACGTACGGACCCATTCATTCATATAGGCTCCTGAATAAGACTCCGGCCAGGCCTTCGTGACCTCAGACCCTCCAATGGGGTCCTCCAATCGGGATCGCCAGACCTGTTGGCCCCTCCAGGCTGATCAGGCCTCCATGAACACTGCCTCCGGCCGACTAGGGGTCCTTGCCAACACATGGCTTGAACGCAGGTTAGTGGTCAACGACCGGAAGACACAACGCGGTGGGGAGGAATGACCCTTCAGCCCTTGACCGCTAACAATAATGTGCGCCCTAGTCTTCCACTCAAGGGGCCCCTTTCCCGGAGTGAAAAAGAGTTTCATTAGGGTTGACTAGAGTGGGTTGAAATGAGCTGCAATGGACAAGCCTATGTTTGTCTGGGGATGTTTATTCTTATGCAGAATCGACAAGTGACAAATTACTTCAAAAAGTTTTGAGCCTGTGCACCGCAATCTCGGGAGCAAGGACAGCGATAGCCTGGGTTGCAGATTCCGTCGACCCGACGGCCTTGGCCACTGCATGTGGCATAAGGCGGCGGGCGTCGTGCGCGCAAGCACAACCGTCGTAAAGCAATCGTTCCGAATGCCTTGAAAGATTCTTTCGTGCCGCTCAAAGGTGAGACTGTGTGCAGCTTTTTTACAAGTTTGAGGCTATACTCTGGACCAACTAACAAATCCATCGAAACGGAAAATATCATATATGCTGCTATATCACTAATCAATTCCGACTGATTTTTTTTCTGCCATGACTGAAATTTTCTATTAAAAAACAAATCAATTGATTCTGACATTTCCAGACAAACATGACTTAGCCATGTTAATACAAAATGTTGACGAATTTTGACATACATTCGTGAGATCCTTGAAATTCTCCGTACAGCCCAGGTAAAGATTCTGACAAACTCACTGAGTTCTATCGGTTTAGAAAGTCCACTTCACCATTGCAAAATGAAGAGCACCGGCGCCATTTGCATGTAATCGCTTAACGCATATAACGCAAAGTTCACTGGCTATGAAATCCAGGCAGAACTGATCTCACAGTAGCTTCTGACATCTGTTTCAGCTATAGAAGACAAACATGAAAAACATCAAAGAAAGACGTCCCCTCATTCACAAATGGGACATATCCGGCGTTTCTTTGCGGGGGGGGGGGGGGCTTTTACTTTCACGGGGCCCTTTGTCAGCCCTGTGCCTCCTCCCTTGCCAAGGCTCTGGATGCGCACCTAGCAGTGGGCTTCCGGTACACAGATGGGCCACCTGCTCAGCAGCTGCAGCCACCACTGAGTCACCAAGTAACTGCAGTCGGCATTGAGCAGCAGCTGCAGCCACGACTGAGCAGATGCAGTCATGACTGAACGACCACAATCCCGAATCCGACTGAGCAGTTTCAGACTATGCTGAGCAGCCGAAGTCCTGAATCAGCAACCAAAGAACAGATGCGTAGTCCTGACCAACAGCTGAAGCTCTGATTGGAGAGCGGCAGTACCTAGCGACAGACAACGTATCATTAAATTAGAGGAAAATTCGTATCCATATTACGAGTCGTTCACATTGAAGCTTAAGCTTAATAAGTTAAGAAGAGTGTCATAGCCGGGTATGTGAAGACAAGTAAACATTTTAAATTCAGGGATAAATAAGCATGAACACCATGAGAAAGGACCAAAACACGAGCACATAATGATGCTTGGCTTAGCGCGGCTTCTAGCACCGTGCTGCCACCTTTGAGCCAGTTTGAAGCACTACAAGTGAGTGGAGAGTGGCAATTTCCCACAGCTAGTTTGGCAGCATCCCAACGTCATAAAAACGTGTCATGACGCAATGAAAAAACGCAAGAAAAAGTGAAAAGTTGTGCGTGAACTTATTTCATAATATCTGGAGCTTGTTTGAATATCTTCACATGTTGAGCATTCCCTTACACGTTTAACCATAACACATGCGTGCATATATCATCATCAGCCCCTAACTCTTGCATCTGAAGCTATTAACAGCGACCAATGAGTCAGTGGTAGCAGACCATTTGTACGTGCTTTAGTCATTGTTTTATGCATTGGTAATGCCTGATTTCAATTTACTTACGACACAAGAGTATATTTTATTGATATTGTTAACTGTGATGGTAATTTCTCCATCCACGTCTTCCGCCTATCTAGATATCTGATTTCACTGCAAGCTTGCAGGCATTAGCCTCTTGTATTTAGTTCGCAAAGAAAAATCCTTTGGGAAAGCCCATCAGGACAGCTCTGATCAATGTCGCATTGCCGCGTCGACCAGCACGACTTTAAGGTATGGAAGAGAACTGCACCAGCTTGTACACTGAGCTCTCATTCATACTAAATGTATGACCAAGGTTATTACATCTGCAGACCACTAAAACCTTCAGCCTCACGTGTTTCCGTAAAGCGTCAGGGCAGGCACTCATTTTTGGTAAATAACTCATGAATGAATCTATCAACTAGCACGCCATGTCCACCCTGCGGTCACAGAGGTGATGTTGTGCCGATGTTCTTTGTATGGAGTAGGCTACATCATACGCAAGTTGAATACCTCACGATATTTCAAACAAATGCCCTCGTTTCTGCCGTTTTTTTATTTCCTTGTGACTTTGGGAAGACACATTTTATATTTTTAACAAAGTGTTCAACACTGCTTTGTTCTTTGAGCTGATACATAGACGTATCTGATCTGGCCGATGACACCAGCATTTTGAATTCCTTCCGAATAGCTCAGAATTTAGATTTGAAGTAGCCGCTCCAAGGCGAGAGTGGCCATTTGACTCCCAGGGCAACACACTGTGAGAATGATGCTTAACATTTCCTTTATGCTTCTCAACGTGTGGGTCAAGTAGTAGTTGTGCAATAAATGGTTTGACAGCGTGAAACTTTAACGGAACGGATTTGAAAATATGAGGTCATTACCCAGCGAATTCTACCAAAAGGTATGCTACGGCTTTGATTTCTCCCCTATAGCACTTAGCCCGGCGACTCTTTTTGAAGCGCACTTTAGCTGTGGGAAACAAAGTTGACTTGGATAATCAGCTCGTTGCAAGGCTGTGCTTGAGAAGCAGATATTTATCACTGACAAACGCGTGGTCGAGCGATGCACATGCTCCCGTTTCCATCAAAGTATTCGCTAAATGGCTTGCGCCGCCCGCTGTGCCAATCATAAACGTTCATTTCTATTGACGTCAGGCATACCGACTAATGACGGAATACGTTCTGACCACCATACTTCAGTCGTAGGGTCTGATTGTCGGTGTTCTCAGGTAGCTTTTTTCAACGAAGGATCCCTTTTGCCCCCCCCCCCCCCCCACCCTCCTGTCCCCGCGCTCTGCCCCAAAAGCAATTAACCGGATTTGGCACACTTTATGAGGGGCTTTGCTTTCTTTTTTGACTGAAACCATATATCGAAAATCACCGGAAGCTGCCATGCTGCCTGCATTGAGCAGTCAACAGAATGAACTAGGCAAGTACGAAATGACTGTAGCGGATAAGCCACCAACACTTTTTGTGAATTTTTTAAAAAATGTTTGCAAAGACTCGCTCAGGTCGTACTAAGCAGATTGCAGATAGGGACGTTGCCAGATTGTTGGTGGCTTCCAGTAGATATCGAGAGGCCCTGTGGAAATAGGCGGAGGAACGCTTCAAAAAGTGTGTGTGGGGGGGGGGGGGCAAGCTCAGGATGTATTCAGGAACCTTCCCTGGACGGCGAACCCGATGACCAGGGGAAGGGGGGGTGGTGGGTTAGGGATGGAGGCTGTTGTCGCTCTTTATTCAAATGTCGTGGCTGGTATGCTAGATATGCATCTAGAGCTGTTTATCACTGGTGCGTGATCTTGCCTATTCGACTTATCTTTCATTTGGCAATAAGGCTATCCAGCTTCCCTAGATAATTCGTCCATTTTAACATTATCTTTCCTGGGGAGGCGAAATTCCACGAGCCGGTGGGCATTTGGGGTTATTAAGGGAGCAACTGCCTCCACAGTGTAGATGCCAAAATACGGCCTGGATATAGGCTGGTGAAAATTTTGAAAGTGGATCGATGGCTCACAGTGCGACTGATTTTTCATGCGCCTTCATTTCGTTGGCTACTTTTCAAGAAATGCGACTTGTCGCAGCATTTTAGGCGGAAACAAATTCGGGAGCTTGAAACTGCTACAAACAATATGACAAAAGCCATGAAACTGGAGATTTAAGAAAAGAATCAAGTCACTTAATAAGGCCAATCTGTCCTATGTTCCTTATCTGGGCCCTCTCCTGTCCGCCGTCGGTGGGCACTGCCCTGGCCCGGATGTATCCCGACCGCGAACTGATCGTATGGCTGCTTTGTTGCATATTTTTGGACCAGCGTTACCACTACATGGTGTATGAAACAGGTGTCGGACACCTGCAACCATGGGGGTAGGAATAGGGGGGACAGGGGGGTCATGGTCCCCACTTTTCAAGGTGGGGGGGCAGTAATGTTCAAGGTGGGGGGGGGGGCAGTAATGTTAACTGGCCCCCCACGTTTCAGATTAAGGCTGCATTTGTCTTACTTTTGCACTATATTTAGCATGCATGCCGATTGCCTAGTTCACCAGCCATCTCCTTTAAGAGGCATCATCTTTTTCTTTTACTCATTGGCCATCGCTCAGTGTTACAGCCACAAGGCCGACGCCGACCGGCCTGGAGATTGCAGCGCCGGGCGTCGAAGCTGTTGCTGCATTACGTAGTTTTCCATCAGTAGCCAGTTCTGACAGGATCTTAAGCATTTTAAGACGAACACGGGTTAGCGATGCTAATCCAAATTGGGAACCCCATTTCATCTACAATCGAAGATCAGGGAGAACTTAATATCTCTGAAGAACAAAAAAAAAACACGGAACTGAATTCTATGTGACAATTATTGCACTCCGGCGGTGATCAGGGATGTTGTTGCGTCAGTGAGGTTTCCTGTGCTGATCCGGGGCAAACTGCGCGGGTCAAAAGGCCTCCCGTTTCAGGGATGGGAACAATGTGATATGATTTATCCTTCTAATGGCCTTCGGATCGACCAGGAAATCCCGTCCCGTGCCACCAGAATGATAGCCAGAAGACACTTCACGATGGGACGGAATGGCCCTTCCGCCCCTGACCGGAAACGATATGTACCCCTGGTGTTTTACTCAGGAGGTCCCCTGCCCGGAAGGAAATAAGGGGTCTCATTATTGTTGAGTAAATGCGGGCCTTATTATTGTTGAATAGGGTGGGTCGAAATGAGCTTAAAAAACGAGCAAGGTTATGCCATGCTTGCCTGAGAACGCTATTTTTTCTGAAAATGTTATTGAAACAAATTACATCAAAAGGCAACATGCCCGCCCGCAAAGGAACATGCCCGCCCGCAACCTCGAGAGCAATGACAAAAATGGTCGCTTCCGTGAAACCGAAAAGTTTCGGTCACTGCAAGTGCCACCAGACAGCGGGTGCCGTATTAATCTGTCTCCCGGATATATGAATAGCTGCAAAAACACGAAAACTAGATATTCTACCTTTACTCTTTCAGTTTAACCACCAGATTGTAGTCGCACTCCGCGGTGGTTTAATGGCCAATGAAATGATTTCAGAAGCGTCATCATTTTCGTCTACCAGTGAGCCACGACTAAGAGCAACTGAGCTAACGCTCGGCGGACAATGGAGACTGCAACGCCTGGTGTGGAAGTTTTTGTTGCTAAGAATTGCGAACGCGCATGTTAAAAAAAAACATGTTGCATAAATTGCATCACTGGTCAATTTTGACTGAATGGTGAACATTTTCAGACAAACTTGGCATAGCAATGTTAATACACATTGTCGACCACTCGATCTGCAATAAAATTTTCATCTTCAAATTTGGATCGAACATAGCGATCTACAATCTACCTTCGTGATGCCCTCAATGTCAGTAGAACCGAGATAACAAATTCTGATAAAGCTTCTGAATTCTATCCGTTTAGAAATAGTCAACTAACCATTCTAAATTAAGAGCACCGGTGATTTATTTCATGTCGTCGCTCAACGCCTGATTTCTGCAGTTTATTGACCTCAAAATACAGACAATTGAGCTCACAGTAGCTCCTGGTTTCTGTTCTGGTTACAAGGTAAAAATAACAATAAAACGAAGAAAACCGTGTCACTTGTTAACAAGTAAGCTATATCCGGGGATTTTTGGGGGGGATCACCATAAGATGGGCTTTTGTCAGCCTTATGTTCCCCCTTGGCAAGGCTCTGGTTACGCCCCGCCTGCACACAAAAGCAGATCAAGTCGTATACGTTGCATGATGGGCAATGAAACATCCGTTCTGCCGATTCATACCTAAGGCAGACAGCTTCCCGGAGGCTATTTTTCTGCGATGGTGTGGTGTAAGGGAATATAATTAGGAAAAGGATACTATTGTAGCTGTCCAACACATGTTTCATATACCATGCAGTAGTAACGCTGATCCAAAAGTATGCAACAAAGCAGCCATACGATCAGTTCGCAGTCAGTCATGCGAGATACATCCGGGCCAGGGCTGGGGCCACCAACGGCGGACAGGAGCAGTGCCCAGATAAGGAACATGTGACAGATGGGCCTTATTATGTGGCTTGGTTCTTTTTTATGACTTATTAAAAATCAAAAGTAGTAGGACTTTTGTCACATTGTTTCTGTCAGTTTCGAGCTCCCGAATTTGTTTCCACCTAAAATGCTGCGACAAGTCTTCTCCCTTGAAAAGCAGCCAGAGAAATGAAGGCGCATGAAAAATCTGTCGCACTGTGAACTATCGACCCCCTTTCAAAATTATCACCAGCCTATATCCAGGCCGTATTTTGGCATCTACGCTGTGGAGACAGATGTTTCCTCGATGACCCGAAATGCTTACCCGATCGTGGAATTTCGCCTCCCCCGGAAAGACAATGTAAAAATTAACGAATAACCTTGGGAAGCCGGATAACCTCATTTGCCAAATGACAGATGAGTCGAACAGGCAAGACTGTGCACCAGTGAGAAGCAGCTCTAGATGCAAATATAGCATAGCAGCCATGACATTTGAATAAAGAGCGAAAAAAACCTCCATTCCTACCCCCCCCCCTCACACCCCCGGTCCTCGGGCTCGCTTTCCAGAAAAAAGTTCCTGAAGTACACCGCGAGCTTGATCACCGCACTCTTTGAAACGTTCCTACTGACTATGCCTGCAACAGCATCTTTTCCGAATTATCTTACCTCACACCACACCATTGCAGAAAAAATAGCCTCCGGGAAGCTGTCTGCCTTAGGTATGAATTAACCCAAAGGACACTTTATCGCCCATCATGCAACGTATACCATTTTATCTGCTTTTGTGTGTAGGCAGGGGCGCGGCCAGAGCCTTGCCAAGGGGGAACACAAGGTTGACAAAACCTCATCTTATGGTGGTCCCCCAAACAATTGCTGGATATAGCTCACTTGTTAACAAGTGACACGGTTTCCTTTGTTTCATTGTCATTTTTACCTTGTAACCAAAACAGAAACCAGGAGCTACCGTGAGCTCAATTCTGTCTGTATTTTGAGGCCAACAAATACACTGCAGGAATCAGGCGTTGAACGACTGCATTGAAGAAGCCACCGTCGCTCTTACTTCCCATGGTTAGTTGGCTCTTTCTAAACCGATAGAATTCAGAAGCTTTGTCAAATTTTTAATCTCGGTTCTACAAACATTGAGGACATCTCGAAGGTAGATTGTAGATCGATATGTTTGATCCAAATTTGAAGACGAAAATTTGATTGCAGATCGAGGGGTCAACAATACGTATTACATGGCCAAGCCATGTTTGTCCGAAAATGTTCACCATTCAGTCAGAGTCGATTACTGATACAATTTATGCAACGTGTTTTTTAACATGCGCGCTCGCAAATCGTAGCAACAAAAACCTCGACACCAGGCGTTACAGTCTTCATAGTCCCTGGAGCTTTACCTTAATAGCTTATATTTAGTCGTGGCCCACTGGTGGACGAAAATGATGACGCTTCTGAAATGATTATCTTTAAACACTTGAATCTACTAGTAATACAAGTTATGTGACGCAAGTTTGAACATGCGCACTAAAACATTTTAGAAACACAAGCCTCGAACCCAGGCGTTGCAGTCTCCATAGGCCACGCAGCGTCGGCCTAGCAGCCAATATTAAGTTGTGGCCAACGGGTGCACGAAAATGATGACGTATCTGAAAAAGTATCCTTGGAGGCTTCATGACATCAGATGTTACATTTATCAGGCAGCCTGAGCGCATTTTTCACGTGTGCCATTTTTAGACTGATGAAAAGAACGGATTGACCGTTAAAGCACCCCGAAGTGGGGCTGGAACCTGTTGGTTGAACCGCAAGAGTGAACGTAAAATCTCTATTTTTTCGCAGCTATTTACCTGCCCAGAAGACAGATTAACACGGCGCCCGCCGTCTGGTGGCACTTGCAGTGGCTGAAACTTTTGGATTTTACGGAAGTTGCAACCCAGGCCGTCCTTGTCCTTGCTCTTGAAGTCGCGGGCGGGCATGTTCAAGCCTTTTGATGTAATTTGTTTCAATAATACATTCTGAAAAAATTAGCATTCTCAGGCAAACATGACATGACCTATCTCGTTTCTTCTAATTTATTTTGACCCGCGCTATTTAACAATAATGAGGGTCTCACTCTACTCAACAATAATGAGACCCTTATTTCCTTCCGGGCAGGGGCCTCTTGAGCAGAACACCAGGGGTACGCTACCGTTTCCGGTCAAGGGCTGAAGGGCCATTCCGTCCCATCGTGAAGCGCCTTCTGGCTATCATTCTGGTGGCACGGGACGGGATCTTCTGGTCGCTCCAGAGGCCATTAGAAGGATAAATCATATCACATTGTCCCCACCCCTGACACGGAGGCCTTCTGAACCCCGCGCAGTTAGCCCCAGATCAGCACAGGAACCCTCACTGACGCAACAACATCTATGATTACCGTAGGTAGTCAGATAGTTGTCACATAGACTCCAGCTCCGTGTTTTCCTGTGTTCTTCAGAGATATTGTGTTCTCCCTGACTGTAGATTGTAGATGAAATGTGGCTCCTAATATGCATTAACATGGCTTATCCATATTCGTCTTAAAATGCCCAAGACCTGTCAGAGCTGATAACTGATAAGAAAACTACGTAATATCGTATTGAACATGCGTGCTCGCAAGTGATAGCAACAACAGCCCCGACGCCCGGCGTTGCAGTCTCCAGGCCGTGTGGCGCCAACCTTGCGGCTGTAGCACTAAGCAATAGCCAATGAGCAAACGAAAAAGATGACGCATCTTAAAGGAGATGCCTGGTGAACTAGGTAAATCGGCATGCATATTTAATGTAGTGCAAAAGTAGGCCAAATGCAACCTTAATCTTAAAAGTGGGGGGCCAGTTAACATTGCTGACCCCCCGCCACCTTGAAAAGTGGGGGCCATGCCCCCGGCCCCCCCCCCCCCCCTGTTCCTACGCCCGTGCCTGTGGATTAAATACCAGAGTACATCGAAACAGGCTCAAAAGTTGCATTTTTGATACGGTTTGGCTACGTTCTCCCGCGCATAAGTATTCATCCGTTTGAATCAATCGGTAAGATCCTGTATGAAGTAGTTTCAAGCATACGCGTTCTCGGTCTTTGAAAGCAAATATACCGACGCCCAGCGTTGCAGCGTGTCCGCAGCTTACGCGGCGTCGACCACGACAGCTGGCATCGGGCGGCGGCTGGCGACCGACCGAAAACAATGACATATCGGAATGAGGTACTTTTGAACACTGTCTTAAATCATCTTACCGTGTGAATGACATATATGATCCTTAAAGGGAATCCCACATTTGAAGATATTAAGGTAAGTATCAGATATGATGGGAAAAGCTTACTTGTAACTACTGGCAAGCTTTCACGGGTCAAAAAACGACCCATCATTAGCAGAATTTCAAAGTTTGTAAAAATGTGCCCCCTTAAGTCATCGTTTGATGGCGTCATGGAATTGTTCTGTGACGACAGCATTACCTGGCAGCATCTGACAGCCATACCTAAAGAATGCCTAGAAACGCACGAAAGCTGACGCCAGCCGGCCATTTTCGTCGCGGGCGTGTGTCGGGTGGCGGGTTAGTGAATGGCTTGTCTGTGGTTTTTTGTCTTGGTACTGGTCGTAGGAAAAGCTTTGGTGAACTGTTTGACACAAGCAACGTAGTGATCGCCAACTTTTGTGGTAGATTGTTATCAAAGCACGATATGCTGTGAACACTGTCATATAGCGTCATGAATTCCTTACCGAAACCTGCCAAGGACTGTTCGGGATGTCGATACTCTATTGTCGACCTATCCTTGCTTGCGCTGCTGTAGTCCTGACATTGATATCTTGTGATGTGCACAGTAAGTACGTTTTTATTATTTGTAGCCGGAAATGCAGTCATGCACATATTAACAATAAATCTGTAACATTGTTATGAATTGATTGCCAAAACAGTGTTACTGCTATGGTAAAAATGGTAAGGTCGAGCTACCAGGAATGTTTTTCTTGCTCAAGGTTATTTATGCAATCACTGGCTAACCCGGATACACCCATCGTGGCGCAAACGCGTTCTCGCTGGTAACAGTCATTTGGCAGTGTTAAATCAATTGTTACCAGTCATTCATAAATTATAAACTGCTGTCTCATAGGCCTGGAGTAGTCAACTAAGGCGGTAAGTTGCGTAATGACACAGGTCAACAGTGTGACTGTGGCACTACTTCAGTGCTGTATTGTGGCATGGCATAATGAGCATGGTACGGCCTTTGTACCGCAAGCCCTGCTACTTTCATAATAAATTCCATCATGAGAAGATGGGTAGAGCGTGCATTCTTGTATTAACTCCGCATCTAACATATGACTGGTCAAAAACACATGACAATATATATATATATATATATATATATATATATATATATATATCTATATATATATATATATCACTTTCAGCAAAGTACACAACCAATAAGTGACATTATTTGCTCAGTCCGCTTTGGAAGTCCACAATACGTGGGTGACAAATACACAAACACGTCTTCTGTTTCCACAGTCATGCAACATTCTGCAGTCATCAGGCTGCTTCAATGAAAAACATTGTTCTCGTAAGTAATAACACATGTAGAACAAGAAAATATTACATGTAGTGAAATGGCACTGCAAACCTGCTGACCTTGCACAAGGCTGGAGACATGGGAAGTACATGTGGTTATGGTTAGATGGGCGAAATGTAAGGAAGTGGCGAAGATACCAGAGCACGCAAGGCTCAAGATAGAAATATTGTTAAGTGCTATCCAAGAAACCAACAGCAATACTTTTCCACCTTCCCCAGTGCCCAGCATCTCACACAAGTTGTCGTGACTCTGATATTGATGACTCACAAGCAATGCTTGCCTGCATACATGTTTTAAGGCAGTAGTGTGTGCATCCATAACACAGCAGAATTAATTTTTCAGAATTATTAATTGAAATACAAGTTTGCAAAGCTACATCATGCGAGATTCTGCCAAGTATGTGCATTAATGAGCTGCACGGACCTGCCCGTAATGCCAAAATGAATTGCTAATATAATGGCATGCAATGGATTAATTACATGCTATGATAGGTTCAAAACGTTAGCAAGATCATAATGAAGTAGCAGCTTGCCTTTGTTTGCAACTGCAGCATAGGAAATGCTAGTGTTTTTTCAGTTTACTGGCATCAATACCTTGTCATGTTCAAACGCAAACATAAAGATAGACGCAGGTTTCGATACATCATATTTTATTGGGAATCATCAGACTTAAATAATATCAAAACTATGTTCTCTCTCAGAAGCGCAAACCTCGCACGCACACTCCCCATCACATCAAGATCGATACAAGCCACTGGCACGCACCATCAGTGATCATACCCATTTCAAGCGACACACCAATGTCAAAAAGTGTGATCCGCTTGCGCAGCCCGCGGGACCACCAAATTGCAGGTTTTGTCACAATGCCCGCGCAGGTCTTCGGTTATAACACCGCATTTTGCCGTGAGTTTCCTCCAAACCATAGCCTCAACGGGGGCTCATGGTAATGCAACTTAAGAGGTTTTACTTGTAGAACACAATTTTTTATTCAAGATTTTAATTTGTCATACAGTATGTTACATATTTGGTTGAATGCTTTTATAAAATTACTGCAAAATTTCCCTGATTTTATAATGCTTTGCTAGCCCGCAAGCCCGTGTAAGGTTCTTTCTTTGCTCCGGCACGCAATACGCCAACCTAGCTGTCTGTAAGAAAATTGAAAGTACGTCAGTAGAACAAAACAACGACAATGGGAGAAAAAAGACAGGTTCGCCGTTACGTCTTCTTTTTTATAGTATTGGGGAAAGCATCGTTCTTTTTTCGGTGCCGTATTTTTTACAGACATCGGCTTTCTTTTTCTACAAAATTGGCTAATGGCCTAGAAATAAGGAAAAATGCCCTGTTGACGAGTGCCGCACAATCCGAAAGTGCTCACGCTTGAGTTCGCGATACACATTCAGCGGCGAAATCTTACTAACAGCCAATCC
The DNA here is from genome assembly GCF_011947565.3 of Pollicipes pollicipes. NCBI lineage: Eukaryota > Metazoa > Arthropoda > Thecostraca > Pollicipedomorpha > Pollicipedidae > Pollicipes > Pollicipes pollicipes. The sequence continues at coordinate 34,566,695 of NW_023596461.1, read as the reverse complement.
ACCTCCGCGGATAACATCGCATGTGCCACATCATCGCTTTTGCGGATGTATCAGCAGCCACGCTGCTTTTGAGCATTAGCAGAAAACAGCCTGTAATATGACGGCGATCGTATGACGCTTCTATGACGATATCATTATCAAAGTGACTTCGAGACAGTCTCCCAATAAACCTTTTCCCACTTTTGCAGGCGTATAACTCAGGAACCAGAGGGGTTTGGGTTTTAAGAAGGGCATGGCCGTGAACTGCATCACAGTTCCTTAAGGTGGCTATTTCAGCTCAAAACATCACATCAGGGTGGAAAACTCCCTTTAAATCTTACCGGTGCAATTTTCAGATTATCATTCGGAACGAATTGCCCTTTACAGCACGAGCGACTGACGCAATGTGTGAGCCTCTATTGTTCGTGCTGCTGCAGCTGTAATCCGTTCAGATGATCATCCTCAACATTGTGCCGTTGAGATATAGCCCCATGTGCGCCATAACCTATGCGCTGAGATATGCGACCTTTGACCGGCTCGAATTCATTTTAACAGGCTTTCGGAAGGCATATTTCTGGACACGTGTCGAGCGTCCACCCGCTGCTGTTAGCTGGAGCGGCCAACGCCGCAGGGTTCTGAGAAGGCTGCGACACTTGGGACCGGCGTTTGCACTCTGTAAACATTTGAGTGTATATCCCCAAATTATTTGGTAGGATTATGCCCAGACACTAATCGGCTCTGGAAACAAGATGAAAAAATACATTGGTTAACATGGCTTAGCCATGTCAATAGCAATTCTGGACACGTTTCGATCCAACCAATTGAACACCATGGAGCCTGACAACCCCACCAGTGAGCCCATCATCTATCCCGGCCAAGAATCGAATGACCTTTCCGCCCCAGACCCCGTTACTGGATGCCATTCTGGTGACATCGGGTCCGGTGCACCCGGCCGGTCCTCAGAGGTCCTCAGAGGGACGCCTCGTACATCAGCCCCCTCGCTGACGCAGGAGACGCCCTCATCGGGGCGGTCGGCCCCGATCGACGCGGGAGCCCTTACGGGCGCAAAACCACCCTTTGCCAGCGCTGAGGATCCCATAACGGGACCCTCAGTATGGGACCCTCAGTACAATGGGACCCTCAGGTCCCATAATGGGACCCCCTAACATATCACGCAGTCCGGCTTAACAGACCCGTAGTCGACACAGTTTTCTGTTTAATCATTGGACATTCTCCAGCGGTCTTGTCGGTTAGTCTGGGTGCAAACAATCTATGACAACAATGCAGTAGATACAGCCCGTTAAAAATCTCCGCTAGGCGTTCACCTTCAAACCAACCAACGGCCGAAAGTAACACACAGGTCGCAGAAGTCCCAGATCGGTCCCAGACTGTCCACCCGTATCCATGCCACAAGACAGGTTACGGCGTCACACTGCACCGTCGCTTGCCCAGCTGACCCGATGGGGCGGGCGCTGACTGTCCGATAACGTGCACAAGAGTGTCGAGACGAGGAAGGGCAGGGCTGCCTGCCGGAAGTCAGGCCCAGCAGCACTGTATAAGCTGAGCCTGCATTGCTAACATAGCGCAAATAATGGAAACTATAGAAGTTATTAAAAAATAAGTAAGTGTAAGTAGGTTGTGTAGTTATAGCTAAAGTACAAGGATACATTCTGACGGATACAAACTCGGATTTCGAACGCAGCTGTTAGGTCATGCCCCTTGGTTTTAATCTCATACTGGTGACCGGTGTGATTGTACGCCGTGTGTGATCTTCGCATGCCAATGCAGATTCCGCGTACTTGCAGTCCGCTTTCATTCATCTTTGTATGTGTATTCTGGGTTGGCACATTCTCTTCTTGTCAATGTGGAGCATTTATTGGACTTGGACTATTAGATTGGAGCCTTTAATGAATTATTTGTACGTAGGTTTAAGTGCCGTATTTTATCGTACCGTATTGCATTAAAATTGCATATTATAGCATATTTCGTGGCATGGTATTCTATAGCATTTTTTGACATGTATTGCAACGAGTGAGTGGTTGTTGTAACGAACCGAGCCGAGCAAGCGTTGTAATGAGCCGAATACTTATAAAGCCGCCTCGTAGATACATTTCGAGCAAACAAATACAAATGCATTCTTATTGTGCACATAAGCCACCTTCCACGAAGCACTTGTGAAAGAACTTTATCAAGCAGGTATTGGTACATCTCATACCAGAACTCAGTGCTCCTGGACGGTGCTCACGGTCGCAGGTGTCACTGCGTGCATGACAACGCCATGCATATACCAATGTTAGCTTGATGACGCCGTTTAGTCAGTGCCTGTCAGTACACTGAACGACAATCATTTGCAGTATGTAAACTAATAATATCGAAATACACTGAAACTGAATACCTTTAGTGTGCATATCAGCAGAAATCGTTCTATACATTCTGGTTTTTACATCACACATCTTTTTGCAACTGGGAGATTCGCAGCCGATTACCACTCGGCGGTCGACACACGTAGCTGCTAGGAGGCAAGTTCCAGATGGCACGGGGCCAGCCGCCTGTGTGGAATGCGTCACTCCGCGGTAAATTCCACGGGCAAATTTGCACCCTTCCACGTGCACCACGGGTGATTGTGGATATACTAATCCCAGCGCTCTATGCAATGGTATGGATCGGGGACCGGCACAGCCGCGTGGCTCGAAAAACGGAGATGTAAGGCCGTTATTTCGCTCGCAACAAATCACCTCAGCTTCTGCTAACCTTATGAGGCAGGCACGCTTATGTCACACGGCGCACAGTGGTCCGATGTAGACCAGTGTTACATACACCTTGCTTCGCCACGCTGATTCAGAAAATGCAGACCGTCGAGGGTCTCCCACCAACAGTCCTCAGGGTACCTACAGCCAAACGCCAGCCCCCCCCCCCCCCCAACGCATATCATTTGAGAAAACTTTTGAGATATTTGCACTATATTCTATTTGAGAGAACTATTTGAGATATTTGCAGCTACAGTTACAAGTTACACTCACTAGTTCATAAACCTGCAGCATACTCGCTAACAGACCTGCGGGCTTTTCAAAGCACGTGCTTTGGGGACCTACGAGCTCGCAGGCAGCGGCCCTAGTAATATTTGGTCTCTGTATTTCACCGTCCCCCTCCTGCCAACGCTAAAACCGTCCGGGACGGTGTGACGCTAATGACCTGAGCATAGGCACGGGCCGCTCGATAGCCTAACGATTCTCGTTACAGTCGTGCCAGATTGCAGCTCTGATCCGGCTTAAGACGCGCCGCCGTCACTGTTTCAGCGACAGCCGACACGTTCGGCCATCAAGTATTGCCACGACGCCTGCACATCGGACGATGGTGGGTCCTAATGGCCAGGAATATACGACCACTAGCACACCACCCACGGCGACAGAAATAAACCGGGAACGAGCGCCATGCACCAGATTAGCCAGCCACGCGTATCGCGCGGATTCCAGCCCATTGAAAACTCCCGCACCAGCGGGGGTAACGGCCGCAATCAAATCGCACTGTTTCGCGTTCCTCTTCCCACGCAGACCACTCAAAGTGTGCACTTCAAACAGACCTCCGCCGCCTGCTGCACTGTCCGCCTGGCGTCCGACGCGTCTGAATACAACATGGCCGAGCCGCATCCGCCACCAAGAGACAAAGATCATTGAGCGGTACCGCGCAGCCACCGACCAGTTCAGCTGTTCCGTTGTAATTCCGTTGTAGTTCCGTTATTGTTCCGTTGTAGTTCCACTGCTCGTCACGGCTCGCCCCAGCGGCTCCTCAGACGCGTGCGGCCGCACATCGCAGGCGCACGCCGCCGGTGACGACTCCACGCCGAACAGACGCCGCACCTGGAGCAGATGCGACTGCGAGCCGGCCGCAACCCCAGCAGAGCCGGCCGCAACCCCAGAAGAGCCGGGCGCAGCCCCAGCAGAACCGGACGCAGCCCCAGCAGAGCCGGTCGCAACCCCAGCAGAGCCGGCCGCAGCCCCAGCAGAGCCGGTCGCAACCCCAGCAGAGCCGGCCGCCGACCCGGCGAATGCTGGGTACAGTGTCCACTCTGCCCCTCCCGTCCTGCTTCTGGAAACGGTCTGCGCCGCCGTGCCGCCGGCCCGTGACCGCCGGCAGCCGGGGTCATCTCCAGCTTGTGACAGCCCAGCACCGGCCGTGCTGTGGCGGAGGACCGCTGCCCCGGACACCAGCTCTCGTCACGCGGCGGGCCGCACGTGGCCGCGCCGCGCCGCCCGTCGTGCCGTGCCGCTCGGCTGACCGCTATGGCCGTACCGAGACGGGTGGTCGCGGGTGGGCTCGGACCCGCCCATGCCGTGCTGCCGCGCGCGACACTCCGGCGCGCACATAATTCGCCGCGCGGTCTCCACCCAGCACCCCCTCCCCTGCACGCCACCCCTGACGAGGCGCCGCGTCAGGCTTCGGGTGTACAGCGGGCCGGCCTACCTCCACGGCGGCTGGCTGCGGCGGCTTCAGGCCGCCCCAACGACACGGCAACCTTCGCTGAGAGCAGCGGCCATCAGTCGAAACCAGCAGGCTCGGCGGTCATGCCGCAAACGCGGGTGAGGTCTTCCAGAAGCTGCCATGCACACTGCGGGGCTGAATGCTTTGGATCACTCCCACCTGAGCAGTGCGCGGGAATAGCCCAAGCGGTCCACCGGCATTGAAAATCACTAGTGTAGTATTTTCATCATGTTTGCGGCGAGAGACTTCAGACCAGTGCCGCGTGTCTCGTGTGCAGCCTGTACAGCTTCAAACGCTTTGAGAAGCGACGCCCGGACCCGCGTTCCATCCGCCTCGCCAGAGCACGTGCAGACTCGTTGGCGCCGACACCCCCAGAAAGCCTCAAACCGGCAGCCCAGCTGCCGACGGCGAGCAAACGGCCGGAACGGCGACACCAGCGGGATGGAGGGCCGCGCGACACAAATCACGTGTCGATGACAAACCGCGACAGGCTATTTCCAGCGGCGCGGCCTGCCGGCGCGGTGCCACGGGCCCCGGCGCTCCCCGGCGCCGCGCGACGGTCCCGGTATCGGGCCGCGCCAGGAATCAGATAATTCCGCCGCGTTCTCGGGCGGAACACTTCGGTTAACTCGACCGGCTGCCGGGGAAATACGGAGCCTGTAAATCGGGTGGGCTTGAGCGGTGAGATTGCGTGCTCGCCGGCGCCGGCCGGCGGTCGCCGCTCCTAGTCGGCGCGCTGGCGGGCCTGATTCAACTAATCGCACCAGGCCCGGACAGTGCTGCAGCCGGCCGGCTAACGAGCAGCGACTTCGCCCGGCGCGATTGATGAGCGGGTCGATGCATTTGGGCCGGGTCGGCTCGCCGGCAGACAGCCTGTGTGTTCATGTGTCGTGGAGGACGGCGGCCGCACCGCCTGTCTTGGCGGATCGGTGGATGTTGGCGACGAGCCACCCGGCGCCGGCGAGAATAAATAACCGGGCTTGATCCAGCTACAAATCGACTTCTGCCCGGCCCGGAAGCAGCACCAGTTGTTTTAGTCGTTTGTCTCGCCATGGACGAGCTTCAGGGGTCTGTTAGCGGGCCGGCTGTGACCAAAGATGGATGGCCCGTCGGATTCGTATCGTCGTGCCGTTTTGTACACGTAGAGCAGCAAAAAATCTGCTGCGATTCATCGAATACAACAACGCGCCAGATACGGGAACGACGCACAGCGCATCGTTGAGCATAAGAACTACTGATGGATGGTGTTGCTCCGATTGAAACCATTCGTCAGTGAAAAGGGGTGCGGCTGTCCAGACTTACAACACCGGGGTACGGCTTTTTGCGCGTGACCGTTAGCACTAAACGACCGAGATACCACATGCCACATACCACATACCGGACGACCCCCGCCGTATAGTTCGCTGGCAAATAAAGTGGCAAACATCGCCCAAGCAAATGTGGGGAGTTTATACCACCGCGGAGTCAATCCCGTAATCGCTCGCCACAGCCTATGAGACATACTCTGAAACACCAGCGCCGAATTTGGCAATCTCAGAATATATTTCATGCCAAAGCTGACTTGGATGTTCACGTAAATGAGCATCAAACATGCAAAGGTTCGTAAACATAACCTTACGGGGATGCCTCGGCATATCATACAGACTGCCTTGACCTGCCACAGTTTGTTCATTCACCCTTCTACAGATTTTGTCCGGCCCCCTTGACTGAATGGATTTGTGGGATCAGCGTCCCAGCTTAGCAGTGCTTATTGCGTGAGCCCTCACCTCACCCCTCGGTCGCAAAAGCCGGGTCAGCGACAAATTTTGCGGCGAAAGCTAAACGTGTCGCAAGGCCCGATTGTTCTACCAGGCACGACACGCGGACAAACTTCCACGTGGACAAACTGTAGGGCGTCTAGGAACGTTTCCACGCGTATAAGCGTTTAGTATCATGGCCCGAGCCAGGGGTGACTCCAAAACGACATGCAGTTTTCGCTGTGACTCACAATATTAAATGGTTTCTTTACAAACAGCGGAGAAACTACAGAATAACACTGCTTGACAACAACTCATCAACTAGTGGATACAGCCAACGCCCGAGCATATGCGCCCAGCCCACAGGAATCAGCAAATATTTATTACACTGTAGCGTAAAGAAAATTTTCGCCGCAAAATTTGTCGCTGACACTACGCGAAGTATTTAAACGCTCATATTTTCCGAGCCTCGTTAGGCAATGGATTTACCTTTTTGCGTGAATTGCTTTGCCAACAATTGGATATCATGACATGATGTGGGAGCCTTCTCCCCAAACATGCTCAGCATCTCCATGAACGACTCTGGGAGTCTCATGACAGAACTATGCTCGATATGTTCGTAGAGGTCACATCAAGACGTGCCCGAACTGCTATTTTCATCCAGCCACGCGCTGCATCCCGTAGCGGTCATCATGAGCGCCGCTGCCGGCGGAGCGAGTCTTAACGTCAACGACCCGGAATTCGGTGGCTCCAGCGACCCGACACACCCGACACACAAGCTTATCTTTGCAACCACTGACCGTAGCGCTAGACACTTCTCAGTAAGCTCTGGTAAAACTATTGAGAAGTTAGACTGTGATATTGTCCGGGCACTTAAAAAGGCACACAACTTTGATCAGGTGTAATGCTTGTTTCATGGCGTAACATCGCCACGATTTTTACTCTCCATTCGATTAATATGGGCAACGTAAAATTTCCGATCACGAACGAGCTGGCGGACGCTGATCGAAACTAGGTCCAAATATCGGCCGCAGGCCTCACGACGGCGGGCTTATTTATGCCCACGGACGGATAATACTAAACGGCCGTTGGCTATCGCATGCAATTGTGCGCGAGCCGTGGCTGCTCCCGCTGCTTGCTAAGAGCTGATAAATCTCGACAGCCAAAACAGGTGCACGAGTGAAGCCAGCCGTATGGTGCAGGTCAGCCTACCGTCTGCAAATCGGTAAGGGATAACAACACATCTCAACCCTAGATGCGGCAATAACCGACATTCCGGGAGGTCATGCTCAAACGATATAAAAAAACAATAGCATATATTACGAAAATGCTCGGCGTTAAAAGACAGCGCTTACGGTCGCCAGTGATGCATAGCAACTGCTGCAGCTCCGTTAACATCTTCCGTAGGATTTCGTTTGAGAAAATTACGTGATTTACAGGATCTGTATTATCTCTCATGGCCATGAACACTGGCTTGGAAACGTCGAGTATCATCACAATTACAAAAGCTATCGTCCAATTCCAACAATAATCCCACCGAGGCCAGGCTTAACGCGGCCGCCTCTACGGGGCCGCCGGTCCACACCCTTGTCACGACGTCCCGTCACACCTCATGACAGCACCTCACCTGACCGGCGGCAGTGCACGAGCCGCGGGTACAGCGACGCTCAGCTCCCGTCCGCGGCGCGGAGGCCCCGCGGCACGGAGGCCCCGCGGCACGGAAGCCCCGCGGCACGGAGAACCCACGGCCTCCGCCGGTGTCTGGCGGTGGCCGGCGACCGCGAGAGGCGCCGACGCCGGCCTCACCTGCCTCGACTGCGCCACCTGCTGCAGCAGCTCCGCGTGGATGTCGTTCTCGGACTTCGCTAGGTCCCGCACAGCCGTCTCCATCGCCCCCATGAACTCGGAGAACTGATGCGAGATGTCTGAAAACGGGCCGCACAACGGACGCTGGTATTCCATGGGCGTGTTCTGACTTGTCGCGGCAGCTCGCTACCGGGCACCAGTGAACGTTAAGCACAATGTTCTTATATCGGAGCTGTATGAAATATGACCGAGTCAAGGCCCGTTGTTCGTGGCTGTCACAGAAAACACATTGCCAGCTGAAAACGAAGATGGCATGTGGGAGCCGGTATCCGGAGAATGGTGGTAAACGCAGCATTCAGTTGCCGTTAGTTTGCTTCGTCTACGCCTAAAACCCTCTGAAGTACCTGAGGCTTTCAAGGTCAATTCCTTTCAGTAGGCACAGTTCACACACCTCGATTTATGGTCACCACGCCGAAAAAGCGCCCTAAATGAAACAGGAGAAGGGATAATTTTGTTTAATATGCCGGAATACCCTGACAAGCGATGTGCGGCTACAAGCAGATCACGCCCGTACGTTGAAAGTTCGCGCGGCTAGTGCATCAAAAGCGAAAAGGACACAAACGCGTCTGTGAAAACCACGCCTCGTTTTAAGCAGCACGATGTGGGCTCCCGTACCCGGATGCATTACTAAGCCCTGGCGCTGGCGCCCGCTCTGGCGCCTCTGCAACAGCCAGAAAACCGCAAACGGCTTGCCCCCAGCAGCTGCCCAGGCCGCGAGCAGCCGTGCGGAGCGCTGTTGAAGCAGTCCCACGCGCTGGCACCGGTGGGAGCCGGCCGGGGAGACAGACGGCAGCCCGCAACCCGACCGGCCGTCCTCCCCCGGTCCGCTCCCTGAAGATCCCGGTGACACGGGGTGTGGCCGTCGTCCCACGCCCCCTCGCAGCACGCAGCTGGGACGGCTCGGCACGACCAGGGCTTCGCATCGGCGGCCGTGCACCACGCGCGTGGGCGCTGCCTCCGGTGACCCGAACCTCACCCCCTGGCGTTTCGGAAGCTCGCGCGTCGTTGGGACGTGCAGTCGGCATTGACGGAGCGAGGCCGGCCGAAGCGACGAGCGCCGCCGCTCCCGCGCTCCGCACGCTGCTCGCAGCCGCGCCGGCACCAGCCGGGGCCGGTCCGCGGCTGCTGCTCCCAGCAGGGCTCCACCCACGGCACCGGGCCTCGCGGCTGGGCAAGCCGTTTGAAATCGGGTCCGCGATGGCTGGTCCGTGCCTCAGACGGATTTGGTAGCGTCAAGGGCTGCGGCGCCGATGCCGTTGGCGTATTCGATAAGGCCTTCAGGTGCCAGTGGCACATCCGCGCTCGACGCGTAACTGCGAAAGTCACGTACAGGGGCAAGGTGGTGATACAACCTGTACTGTGTGTACGTCAAACCCCATTTACAGTGCTGTGTACACGTTTGCGTATTATGGGAAGAATAAATAATCATCAAAAGAAAACAGCAACTTAGCGCTACTGAAATGGCGAAAGCGCTGAAAAGAAGGGATTTTATTGATGGATTGGCTTGTTTGTGCTTTCAGTTACTGTGTCATAGCCGCTGCAGAGGATGTGATAGATGTTGCTTCGAGTTAGATTGATATCAACAGTCTAAAAGTTGGAACAGGAAATCTATTAATGCAGACCCAATAGGAATACAAATAGGGATAGGAAAAAGGGCGTTGTGTAAGAGCTCTTGAAACTGGATCAGTTCAGTTTCCGGTAACAGCATTTACAGCCAAGACATTTCAATTTTGAATCGCTTTCCATCGCATGCAGTGGGAAGCTCTACACCGGTAACTTTCAAAAAACGGATACTTACCAATCCAGATGGACATGTTCTCTGCTTGGCTACAGTACCACCATTAAAAGCCGCTTATTAAATATAAAATTGGTAGGATTTGAACAATGGCGGAATGGATTTCCAACATCATGAAAAATGGTAAGACATGCTATGTGATCTCCCACCTAACGGCTGATAGCGCGAACACGCTGTCAACGAATGGTATTGCCATTGTCGCACTTGCGTCAGCGCGTACACTCCATGCTGTTAGGCAACGAGTTGGCGTCAAGTTTGTGGTCACGTGTGCGTGCGTGCGTGCGTGCGTGCGTGCGTGCGTGCGTGCGTGCGTGCGTGCGTGCGTGCGTGCGTGCGTGCGTGCGTGCGTGCGTGCGTGCGTGCGTGCGTGCGTGCGTGCGTGCGTGCGTGCGTGCGTGCGTGCGTGCGTGCGTGCGTGCGTGTGTGTGTGTGTGTGTGTGTGTGTGTGTGTGTGTGTGTGTGTGTGTGTGTGTGTGTGTGTGTGTGTGTGTGTGTGTGTGTGTGTGTGTGTATGTGTGTGTGTGTGTGTGTGTGAAACATGGTGTTGTGCAGCGTGCGCGTACAATTTGCAGCAGACATCCGCCTCCTGGCAGCCGCATCTGTGCCGCAGAAGCACGGCGGCGGTGCACGGCGGTGCCGCCTGGGAGCCCACCGCCAGCGTCGATACCGCAGGTCATCAGAGCCGCCCCCAGCGACCCCTAACCCCAGTGCGGGCGCCGACACGTGCGGCGTCCCTCGCCGAGCCGCACGCGCGGCCGTGCTCTACACGGCTCCCGCTGTCAGGCGGGACACGGGTCGCACCGGTGCCGACCCCGGACCAAGGCCGGCAGCGGGCGGCGGCGGCAGGCGGACGGCGCACGGCGCGAGCCCCTGCTGTTGGCAGCGGAGCTCATCGCCACGCCACTGCAGCACCAATACAGAGGTCACCGCTGCACAGTGCTGCAGAGAACTGTGACGCTCTGCGGGGCAGCTCCCGCCCACGGCTCGGGCTTCCGGTGGCTCCATTGTCCGGACTTCCAATCACGGTGGCTCCATGGTCCCGACTCCCTAGCGCGCTGGTTTCATGGCTCGGACTCCCCAGCCCAGCGGTTCAATAGCTTGGACTCCCTAACCCGGTGGTTCCGTGGTCTGGGCTCCCTAGCCCGGTGGTTCCGTGGTCTGGGCTCCCTAGACCGGTGGTTCCGTGGTCCGGGCTCCCTAGACCGGTGGTTCCGTGGTCCGGGCTCCCTAGACCGATTGTTCCCTGGCGTGGGCTCCGTAGCCCGGTGATTCCGTGGTCCGGACTCCCTAGACCGGTTGCTCCATGGCGTGGGCTCCGTAGCCCGGTGATTCCGTGGTCCGGACTCCCTAGCTCGGGATTCCAGTGCTGGAGTGGGAGGCACGGGCTCAATTCCCGCCGCAGGGAACTTTCGCCTGACCGGTTTCACCGGACCAATGCGACTCGGTTGACCTGACCAGTCACGTGCTCAGGGTATACCCTAAAAACCAGGCCGACAGTCAGCGCCCGGGGCGGTCGGCCGGATACGGCGCGAGCCGGCGGTGACGGCCGCCAGCTGGCTGCTCGCAGTCGGCGGCGGGGCCGCATGGTATCGGCTGCAGGGCTCGGAACACCCCGCTTCAGGACCGGGGACGCTCTGTTTCAGGGTCGGGGACGCTCCGCTGCAGGGCTGGGGACACTTCGCCTCAGAGTCGGCGACGCTCCGTTTCAGGACCGGGGACGCCCCGTTTCAGGGTCGGGACGCTCCGCTGCAGGGCTGGGGACACTTCGCTTCAGAGTCGGCGACGCTCCGTTTCAGGGCCGGGGACGCTCCGCTGCAGGGCTGGGGACGCTCCGCTTCAGGACCGAGGACACTCCGCTTCAGGGCCGGTGACACTCCGCTTCAGGGCTGGGGACGCACCCCTTCAGAGTCGGCGACGCTCTGCCGGCCGTGGACGACCGCCGAGAACACGCTAGGTCGAGGAAGTCACCATAATCCTTAAAGATGTGGATGGAGCCCAGAAACGGGAAAGTACAGCTTGCAACGAGGAACGTTTTGATGGATGGCGGTGAAGTAGAAAGGACAGAAGGATGCGAAATTGATTGAAATGCACTATCCATGTAAGAAAATACACCGAAATACGGCGACGTTTGTTAATTCTCATGCTGCCCTACTCCGTCCGTTCTTAAGTCACGTTTAATAACAATATTGACCGTTATTATCATTATTATTTGACACCAGCTGACATTCAACACACAAACACCTGGCTACTACGCGTCAGTTGTCGGAGAGGCAACACAGCGTAACGAAACAGCGGGAAGTGGCCACGTTTGAAAATATGCAACCGCGTGCATACACATCAGTATCTCACAGCCCCACTGCACAAGGAATGCCTAAGCGGCGCGCTTAAACCTTGGACTCAGTCGTCTCACATCTGCCGGCAGCGCGCTCGGGCCGCGGGCCGCGGGTCGCGCGCTGTGCGTAAGGCCGCTGTCCTGAGGCCGTGTGCAGGCTCTGCGCCGAGCGCGCGGAACACTCCCGGTTCAACGCGACGGCGTGTGGCTGAAATAAGCTGGCTGGAGCCGCGGGTTCGCCTCGCTCACGAGCTTTATGCGCAGCGATGAAAGGCTGCACGCCACACAGGCGAGGCGCGACAAGGTACAGAGCATCATCCTGTTGATTGCTTTGTGATTGCGGAATACTTCATAACGCAGCCATCCTAGACCGGTCGAGGGCCGACAGGGTCCCGCTGAACATCATAATGGCGCGGCTATCGACCTGTTTGGCTTCTGGGATTCGCCAAACGGATGGCTGATCGAAGAATACGCTGTGAGCCAAGCCCACACATCGTTGCATGACGACCACAATCATACCAGACACGGAAACAGAAAAGTACGGCACTGAACACGGCAGATACAGAAATCGCCATCACAGAAGCGTGCCAAACCGGAGCTCGCGGTCACGCTGATATCAAATTTTGCACAATAGGAGGGACTTTCCACTGCAACTGCCAGCGCACAGTTTGCAGTAGATTTTGTGTAGTGCGCCTAACATCGCGTTCTAAGCCATACAAGGCTAAGGACGACATAAGCATGCAGGGGCGCAGCCAGAGCCTTGGCAAGGGGGGGGGGGCTTCTGGTTAACAAAGGGCCCCCTGATAGTAAAAGGCACCCCAAAAAATCACTGGCTATGGCCAATTTGTTATTGAGGATACGTTAACTTAGGTATGATATATATATATATATATATATATATATATATATATATATATATATATATATGCGCTAAGTTTACGGTAAATAAACTGAAAACATCATGCGTTAAATGACTGCATGAAATAGATCACTGGCCTCTTCATTTTGCACTGGCCTAGTGAACTCTTTATAAGCCGATAGAACTCAGAAACTTTGTCAGAATTTTCCTCTGGGTCGTACAGAGATAGCAAGGATTCCGTGAATGTAGATTGAAGATCAAAATCGGTCAACAATTTGCATTAATATGGTCAAGCCGTGTTTGTCTGGATATGTTCAACATTCAGTCAGGATTGGTTAGTGACATAAATTATGTAGCGCAGCTTTCAGTATGAGCGTTCACATATCTCGGTAACGAAAAAAGACTCGACGTCCGGCGTTAAAGTCTCCTAAAGTTGCACAGCATTGGTCCCGCGGCTAATACTAGGCCGTGGCCAACAGGTGAACAAAAATGGCGACGCATCTGAGAGAAATGCCTTTGAACGATCTTGGACACCACATCGTACATTCAGAGATATTCCGGGCGCATATTTCACTCGTGCGGTTTTAGATTGATGGCAATAACTTATCTGTCTTTCCCGCACTGCGAAGTGCTGGAGGTGTCTGATGGTAGAACTGGAAGAGCAAAAGTAAAATCTATAATTTCCGTGTTGCTGTAACTGTTAATATGTCCAGAGGACAACCTCAAAGTTGTAAAAAAGATTCGCCCAGCGTAATCTTTGAACTGTACGAATTCATTTTGAGACATTCAGAAACATTATTTTACGATGGTCGTTGCTGCGCGCTCAGCGCCGATTCGAGGCTCCTCGTCGACACAGAATGACCGCGATACAGAAGCTCGACCAATGTAAATCGCGGGCCCGGCCTTGTCTTTGCGTGGGAAATGGGCCCCTAGAGCTCAGACCAACATGGAACCGACTGCTCGTTGTTCGTGATCTATGGCCGAAGTACAGGAACGCTCTGTCTCAGGAGGCCTTATAGGTGCAAGACATCACCTGACTGACATTCGAGATTATGTCCCACCGGATCGACTATGCGATGCGGATCACGGAGGGGGGGGGGGATCCTTAGTGTGATCCGCTGGGAGCTCTTTTGCCCCTTCAACCATCTCATCGGGCCTTTGATTTTTGGTTTCGAGAGGCCCTTCGGCCCCTCTTCAGACCCCCTCAAACACCGCTCCAACCCGGGGTCACTTGACTCCAAAGGACCCCTGTTCGGTACCGTGGCCCCCCGACCGAACCGACACAGGAGCCCTCATTATGTCAGGGATCCCGAGCATTGCAAATCGCGGACCCGGGGCTCGTTTTTGTTTGGAAAACGGGTCTCAAGGGCACCGACGGACGGAGCCCACTGTTAGGTGTTAGTAGCCTCTGAACGGCATAGACACCCAAATTGCCTCAGAGGTTCCTCAAACGGTGCAATAGGACCTCTGACTGATATCACAGGCCATGGCCCTCCGGGCCGCGACTTTTTTTGCGACCTACAGCCAGTCCTTCGGATCATTATGCCATCCAACCGCGCCCTTGATCGTTGGTTCCGGTGGGCCGCCCGGATTCCCCTTCGGGCCTCATCGAACTCTTCCCTTAGTCGACTCGGGGCCCTTGTAAGCGGAGGGCCCTCTGTTAGACGCTGTGGACCCCTGACAGACACAAGGCCCCAGACCAGTGTAAATCACTGGCCCCGGCTTTACAGCTGATTGGGAAGTGAGTCCTCAGGCCTATACCGACACGGAGCCGACTATGTGATACGATGGTACCTGACCGACATACAGGCCCCTATTGGCTCAGGGGTTCCTGATCGGCACAAAGGTCTCTCTAATCGTTATTTGAGGGTCATTCTTCGCAGGTCAGGGCACCAGAATAATACTTCGACCTGCCCTTTATGCCTCTAGACCCTCTAGTTGGGCCCTTGGCCTTTGGACCCAGTGGGCTCTTTAGGCTCTTCGGGCCTCCTCGAACACTGTCTCTACCCGACTCGGGACCCCTTGACAACACAGGGCCCCTGTTAGGTGCTATGGGCCCCGAGCTATGTAAATCGCTGGCCTCGGCTTTGTCCTTGCTTGGGAAATGGACCCTTGGGCCCATGCCGCCACGCGGCTGACTGTGCATTACTGGTGGTGTCTGACCAAAATACAAGCCCTTATCGACTCAGCGGGCCCCTGATCAGCGGGCCTTCTAGGCCGGGGGCCGGGTCCCTGAATGAGAACTCCAGCTGGCCTTTCCGGCTCTTCGGGCCCTCCAATCGGGCTCTTAATCGTGTGTTCCGAGGGGACCTTCGGGCCCCTCGGAACCTACGGGGGTCACCTGCCCCTGTGCCCCCCCCCCCCCTCCCTGTTTGTGCCACTGTAAGCATGCCTGTAAAGTCAGCAGCAGCCGGTCAGCAGTATCTGGAGACCCGCCCTTTGAGGTCACGCTTCCGCCTGATGCGCAGGCGCAGAGCCGGTGGCTGAAAGTATGTTGTCCGGCTTTGCGATCGCGCCCGATAGGGACATCCTACAGTACCAATTACCACGTTCCTTGTCGACACAGTACACCCAGCTATAAGCCACTGATTACAGCTCCCATCCTAAAACCGAGCTTAAAACCATGCAACGTCGCGTGCCATAGCCAAACGGACTGTCAGGTCACACCAGGCCAACTTCTAGGTCATTCGCGGACGGCCCTCATCCGACACCCCAGGCGGCGTGTGTGTCTCCTGCTGGGGATCCACGTCCCCTCGGAGCCGGGATGTCGCGCCCCGGCCCGCCCCAGGCGAGCGGCACCCGCCGGCTGGTCTGACCCGAGTTCCCGGCTGCCGCCTGGGCCTCCTGGCGCCGCTCTGGAGCCGAGTATAGCCAGGCTCGGCGGCGGCCGCTCCCACGGGAAATCAATCGCATATGAAGATGACTGGCGAGCAGCAATTAAAGCGCATCGTCTCCGATTACGCTTGCCCGGGGCACTGAACCGGCGTCAGCGCTGCCGTCGGCGCCGACGTCGCCAGCGTCGCCGTCGACGCCACCCGGCACCGCAGCACGGGCCTCGTCCGTATGCGGCGCGCGGCGCGACGATCAGGCGTCCCCGGGCAGACGGCGGCGCGTCCGACGGAAACAAGGTGCGGCCAGCGAGCGCGAGCGTCGCTAGTGAATTCAGTGATTGTGAGGTGGAGGTGGCGAAGCGTGTCGCTCCTGCGGGACAGTACGTCCCCCCCCCCCCCCCCCTCCTTCCCGCCGCCTCCCTGAGGCGGAGTGGAATGTGCTGTGCTAAAGCAGACGACGGGTCTGCTCGTCCGAGCAAAGCGGCGGCGGCGGCTGCGGCCGCGCATCACAAACGAGCCTTCCCCGCCCTGTACTCGGTCTCCGGTCCACCAACCCAACTACGCCAATCGCCAGCGTTCATCTCCGCGGCGCGTCGTGCGCCAGCGTGTTTCCGACCGGCCGCAGCAGCCGTCGGTCGGCGTGGGCGGGCGCGGCGAAGGTCAGCGGGCGTGGCGGCCGGCTGCTCGGCGCCGCGCGGCCGACAGGTCCGCAGATCACGCACGGCCGCCCGGCCGCCAGCACAGAGATAGACACCGGCCGGCCTGGATGCCTACCACGCACCACTCGTGCCAATCGATACGTCTGCGGTGGCGTTCCGTGAACGGCCGTGCGGCGACGGCCGAACCCGCGCGGCCCCAGCGGCGGCAGCCGCGCCCGCGGCGGCAAGGCGCGAGGCGTCCGTGATCGATTCCGCCGCTGCAGAGAGCCGGCCGCGTGCTCGGCCCAATTCGACAGCGATGAAAAATGACTGGAAAGTCCGCCGCCACTCCGCCCCATGCATCACGGCCGCCGCCCGGCCAAAGGTTGCGCCGCTGCAAAATGCGCATCCGATTGTTTGGCGGCGGCGAACAATGGCGCCCGGCGGCGGCGGAGGCGATGGTGGTGATGGTGGCGGCGGCGACGGCGCTCAGCCGCGGGTGTCCACTGTCCGCAAACCGTGACTAAACGGACTGTGAAGCATTACTGCACACCAGGAAGACGCACCGCCGCCAGCCTCTCGGTCCGCCTTGTGGCGCCTGAGTCGGGAGCAGCAGGGCCGGACCGAGCGGAGGGCCACAGCAGCGACTCGCCCATTGCACTAGGTCGTCGACAGGGGCCAACACGCCAGCCCACCAGGGCCGCCTGGCCGCGTGAGGTTGGAGGACACCAGGCGGCCAACAAACTGGCCAGATGGCGGCCAAGCTGCCGCGCCGTCGGACCTCCCAGCGCCTGTGCCGCCACACGGACACGGACCGGAGAAGTGTCCGCCGCGCAGGTGGTGTCCGCCCACACACGTTAGCCGCCGCTGATCGCAGCCCCCTCGCCAGGTGCGCCACGTGCTCGCCATACTATGACGTGATGAAGCGCCGGTCGGCAGGAGCCTCCTCGCGCAGCACACGCCTGGCAACTCGCACCAGAAATAGATTTTTGACAGGGGCCGAAAGACCGGCAAAAGTATCCACGGTGATGCTACCACAGGTAGCGGCCTATGCGAGCCGCCAGTGTGGCATGCAAATCATGAAAGATAAGCAAAGGGCGTTGGCAGTGTCCGCGCGTACGACAGCTAAAATGCGCCTTGGAGCCTCACGTGCTGCTCCTCCGTGATCCAGCAATCACAGAGTGTCAGCATCTGACCTTTGAGGACGGGCAGGAGCGTGGAGACGGCGTCCTGTCGTCCCTGGGCCGGCTCATCCTCCGCGCCTACGTAGCTGTCGGACGACTCTCGCTTCTGCATCGCCTCCGGCTGGCTCTGTGACTGCGACCTGCAGGACACAGTTGGGTCGTCGGTGCAATCGCAGTACTCTCCATCCCGGCTCGGGGAAGGGAGCTATCGAATTATCTTCAGTACCAAGTCAATAATGAGTTACCTGGAAAAGCGTCCCGTTACAAGGCTCAAACTTTAACTGCGTCTACGTAAGCTAATCAGAAAATGAACCTCGGTTAAATCTACAACGTCGCAAATGTCAACCATTGACCCAGGCATGAAAGATAAAGTCAATGCATTCTTTCCTTCACGGCAGTAAAAGGACATCCAACGACTTGGCAGACTCGGTGACGCAAGAGTTTGACGCAATTACATCCAACAGTTGATTCGAATCGCTTGCGACGTTGAAAGCCTCCGGAAAAGCTGCAAAGTAGCAAGTGACATGAAGCGTTGTTACCCCGGGTTACGCTGCTACGTTCGGTACAGACGCCGTGGAAAATGCGCCGTAGGATTTTCAGCGCAACACTCCTACTTTCAGGACGTAATCAAAGTAAAACAACGTAAAGAAAACACTACGCGGCCCTAAAACCTTGAAAACTTATGATGAAAACGCGTCAGGTGAGCACACCACGCACGCCACCTCGGCTACCGCTGTTTACAAAATTATCCACTTTCTTACACCCTACGCGATCGTCAAACATGCGCAGTAAGTCATGTTCCGTGTCAAGCGCGTGAACACAGGGGGCATGAGCGGAGAAATACTCGTGTTTGTATGGGACTGCCCACACCGACTCCCAGCCCCCCGGGACTCCGCCGTGTCAGCGGCGTGGCCTTTTAATACCCGGCCGTCGAGTGGGCACGCCGCGACAACTTAGTACGAGAGCGATCCAAAAGTGGCGACGAGTGCCTCTCGCCAGGGCGAGATCGGCGGCGCGGGCGGCGGCTCGACGCGTGTCCGCCGGGGGCCGGGGTCCGGCGCGGCCCTTCCGGTGACGGCGGCCGGTCACACGGCGTCACGACGCGTCACGGCCAGCCGTGACGTGAGAGCAGAGCGAGCTGCTCCAGTGATGCACAGGGCGCACGCCCGAGAGGTGGTAGGCTGCCCGCCGGTGAGGGAGTTAGTTGACATTGACTGGTCCGATGGCCACTGGAGAATGCGCCGTTCCCCTTCAATATTCAGGGCTAATAGGGCGATTCTGTCCGCTTAAGTTTTCGATAGCCGTGGATTTTGTCAGAGAAAACACCCGTTGAGTGGCCTCTTGGCCACCGCCAGCGCACGGGCTGGGACAATGGGCGTGTAACCAATCAGAGTTCCCTTGTCACTGGTGCGTCGTGGGCCGGTGCCGATACCGACAAGTGTGCCCGTGCTGGTGCGATGGTAGGCTGGACCATGCAGGTCCAGGTCACCGGCGGGGCGGAATGAAGGTCAGTGCAGACCGGGGCTTGGACAGGGTCAAGCCGACCCATAGACGAATACGCAGTGTTTCACACATTTAGCAGTTGAAAATTGAACAACAGGCTATCGCAAACAGCAGGCTGCTTGAAACTACCTAACCACGCGATGGCATAGACGCCAGGCGATGCAAGGGTATAAGTCGAACAATGTTAAATGACACTTTCCAAAAACCGACATCCACCTCTAGTACTTAATGTACGATAAATATAGCCTCCACACTGCTTGAGAACTTGTTTTCATCACGTTGCAATGCTGCATGATGAAGATTAATGACTTTTAATAATAACTCATTTTCACGAATTAGGGACACATTAACGACTTGTACTGACTTAGTGTGGGCGTGTGTTTACTGACTTAGTGACGATCTTCCATGACCTCTATCGGCCTTACGCAGCATACTTAGAACCAAGGCCACAATAAGATGATTGCGTACCAAGCAATACCAGCCGAGGGCCAAGCTTGCAAGCACAGCATGTTCCGAACTTCCGTGATATGAATTCCTTTAAAAATGTATAATTCGACCACACATTCTGTGCCTTTACACTATTTATATCGACACGCGCTCGGGTGGGAATCAATATGACCCCCCCCCCACGATTTTTGCGGAATGCTTTCCGAACGGCGCGGCTAAGCCGCGCCGTTCAGAATTGTTGCTTGTTGTCTTTTTTCAATTCAATTGTCTGCATAGCTGCAGACAACTGAACACTGTTCAGTTGTTCAATTGACAATTGAACACTGTACAATCTGCTGCGGCAACAGATTGGTAGCAAAAGTTTAGATGTACCTTGTAGGATAGCTGACGTACGGTGGATCAAAGTCAGGCCATGGATTCAGCGAAATCAATTTCGACTCTTAGGCAACGCCACAATGGAATAAACAAATTTCATTGACCTCGGGTCACGTATAAACATCTGACCACGGTCAAAAGCCAACTTGTTTCATTCCTCCAGGGTTTTCTGTACGAGATAGTTCATGGTGCTTATTTCGAAATGTGCTGATCTTAAATGAGCATGTGACAGCTTGCTTAGAGCAGGTATCTAGGTTCTAGGGGTACTTTGGGGACCAGCTTGGAGTTTGACCTTGTTTGATCTTATTCGACCTGAAGGCCATGACCTAAGAACCTCAAACTTTGACCAAAATGAGTTCATGTACAGCCCAACACACCCTGTGAATTTGGTATATCTAGCTTTGTTAGTTCCCGAGTTCTTTGGGGGTCAAAATGACCCCCGAGAGGAGGGTATTCAACCGGCCACTCTGACGCGTGTTACATAGCGTTGCCTACGCCACTCCCGACATGCCTGACCACACCACACAACTGGTCTCGCCGCGACTGTGCGGCGCCGCTGCACGTGCCACCAACCCCGCCCCGCCCGTCGGCGCGGCCGGGGGCCCTCCGCCGCCCATCCCTCCCCTCCTACTGTTCCCCGGCTGCGGGAAGAGGCGCGATCGCCACCCGCTCACCGGGTCGGGCCGGCGTCGCCGTCGCCTCGCGACGCGCCGCCCGTCGCCGCCTCCGCGTCTTCAGAGAAGTCGAACATCATCCTGTAACAGGGCGCCGACGCTCAGCTGCTGTGGTAGGCGTCGCGGCGGCCGCAGGTGGGCTGCCGCCGTGAAATGCAGCCGGCAGGTGGTGAGCTGGCTGTGCTGGGCTCAACGATTGAGTGGACTGCATAACGTTAACCTTACGTCAAGCAAAATGCTAGTGCCCTCTATTTGGCTGTTTTTGCATGACTTCATAATACTAACAGACTTCAAATACATAAAAGCAAATGTCATATACCCTACCATGGAAAATTTGGGAGCAGAAAGTTTATCATTCTCAGCAGCTGGAAGCTGAGCATTTTCAGCAGCTGAAAGTTTGGCATTTTCGGCAACTGAAAGTTTGGCGCCCTCTAGTCCGACAAGACCAACAGCAGCGCAGCACGTGTGACCCACATGGCGTGCCGGCCCGGCAAACCCCAGCAGGCATGGCCGGCCCATCGGGCCACCCCCAACGCGCGGCTCGAGCGACGGCCCGACATCTCCCTGCAGCGGGCGACGCGACAGCCACGCGCGGCACAATCAATCAACAGTCAAATTAAAACTTTAGCGCCGCTCTCTCGGCCAGCCTGCCGGCGGTTCATCAGCGTGATGACGTCATGCCGCTCATAACCGGCTCGGCGGCGGCGCGCGCGCGCGCGCGAGTCCGGCGCGGGAGCCGAGCTCCATTACGGTGAATGACGGCAGTTTGAGTTGAGTTCACCAGCCGAATCGCTGTTTGCATTTCGGCTTAGTTTGGTTGGCGCCAGGGTGGGGAAGCGGCCGTCACTTTCAAGCGGCGAATTATGGCGCACGCCGCTCCGGACGACAGTTTCATTTGGCGGCGGTGTTGGTTTTGCGAGCGGGCATCTGGACAAAAGGCTTGGAATGGGACACGAAGAGACTGTCGGCCACCGCTGCGGCGATGAAGAATGCATCCGGACATAAAACAATCCGAGACAGCGGGGTCTTCAGCAGTGCATCCGCTGCTCTGAGAATCCAAACAGCAAAGATGAAGCCGCAGCGATGACGTATTTGCCAGCAAGGTTGGATGTACACAATCACTTTGGCTATACGATTAGGTTTAGCGTTCCCTCAAAACTTCGCACGGACCCCCATCCTCCCGTCCCGTCGCGTCCGCCCAGAGCTACTTTTACAAAAAAGCGGGGCCATGGACAGGGAGTGTGCCACATTTGGGGCATGTTTCAAAAACATAATGTAGCGAAACCTCAGAAGCAGCTGTGTCTAATAACGGCGCTCGCGAGTGTCGGCGCAGCCCAAGCGAGGTATCGCATGCAGTTTAGTTTGTTGACGCAAACTAATTATTGCCAGTCCGAACTACACGGTCAGCATTTCAGTACAACATCACCCTCTTATTTCTGCGTAGTCTCGAGTTTCATTTCCGGTGTGAGCTACCTTGGGTAGGAAAAACATTTACGTGCGATGTTCATTGCGGACTCGGTGACTGTGCGGGGATTTCTGGTTGATGTCGTTCAAAATTGGCATAAAAAGGAAAAAGCTGCCTAAAGACGCAAGCAGGCCCCCTATATACCTCAAGGGTGGTGGTCAGAACGTACTCCGCCACTTACGGGTGTGAATGACCAATGTGGTGCCAAACACCACGGATGAGCAATGACAGTCTCGGTGCGATTCGTTGAATTCCATGATTACGCCCCCATCGTTTGCATAGTTTCCCTATAAAATGCTTCAAACTAGCATAACTTTCCTGCACAAACATGTTCGCCAACTAGGGCATCATCAACATTGCGTAACACACATGTTGAGAGAAGCAAAGCATCTGAGAGCATTCCTTCACTGTGGTGGGTGAGAGCTATGGAGTCCAGCCAATTGTTCCTAAGTGCATTTGCGAGGAATGTTATGCATATAAATAAGACAGGTCCAATAGCTTTATTCCTCGTAATATGGATGCAATGATATTTCGATTACATGCCTTTATCGCAACGGATATCAGTGGTAAATTCAAAATTGCCTGCAGACCCTACAGATTTTTCAGTTTTTTTTTTTTTTGACCAGCGAGCCACATTTTTAAAGGACGCCAATATTCAGGCGATAAAACAAGGAGCAATTGCGAGCCACTTCTATGATACAGTGCACATCCAACTTACAATTAAAATACGCGAACAACTGGTGTACATGCAAACGGATTTAAACAAACAGGCATCACACATCACGCACCATTCAAGCATGCAAGCGATATCCAGTAAACAGGCACTGCGTAGCACGCATCACTTATACATGCAAACAATTTCAACCAAACAGGCATCACGCATCACGCGTTAATTATCACTCCTATATGCAAACGGTTTTAAGCTATCACGCACCACACATCGAGGTACAAAACACGATCGCACAATCGGCCGTGATGCATGTCAAGTTTCGGTCGCGACTTTTTTACAAGAATGGATTCACATATTTTCCTGTCTGGATGGTCCTGTGCAGATGACTTTGAGCACTTAAGGGTGTTAAGGAGTCCGTACCTACCTGGATTTCTTTTTTGACAAAACATTCAGCCTGAGTGTGTTTTGTCAAAAATGGTCGCCGAAATGGCCACTCCGTTTTTGTTTTCAGCGTGTTGCATATGTTCAATACATTTCGAGTGAATAGGGCGCATGGACTCCCCGACATCTCATATGTTCCTCGCATGTTTTTCACACGGTTTACACCTCATTTCGTCAGCCACGTTTTTTGCGTGAAAACCCTTTGAAACCCACACTTGCATGACAAACTCCTACTGATTATTACTTGTTACTGCTGATATTCGTTTCGATAAAGGCATGTAGCCAAAATATAAATTATCTATCTATCCATTCTCCTGGTTATTCTACGAGGAATAAGGCCATAAGTACTGTCGTATTTATGAGTTCAGACGTATGTGTACCGTCAGGACGTCCACTTCAAATAGAAGATCTGAGCAGCTTAGAACATCGAGAAAAAACTGACATGATCAATAAAATCGGACTCCTCTGATCTAGCAATGAATTGGTAGTACAAAAAGGCAGCATACTCCAACTAGGATTACGTAGACCAAATTGGAGCCCTCGCACACGCCGGGTGTTTATTCATTGTTTGTGATCATTCCACTCAACATAGTTTAGAGGGCATATCTCAACTGGTGTACCAGTATCCAAAACACAAAATGTATACGTAAAACGCATCCATGTAAACCTAAGGTCATATTCGGGCGCTTGATTGAGTGGCGGTGAAAACTTCATGGAGATCGGGGGGGGGGGGGAGCTGTATTGCAACACCATAGCTGTATTGTTAGTTTTTTGTCTAGGGCTTTGGGTCCCCCGGTAGCTGCCCCCTCACTCACTGCCACCGATCTTGATTTTATGTGAAGTGACAACGCTCAATATCCAAAGGCGTCTGCCCTCAAGGCAGAGCTCACGCTCTCTGCTTTTCCCACTGTGACATCACATTGGGGAATTTTGTGGTCGCATCATCTTCATTCTCAGCTACCAAGCGCGTATCCATGATTCCTGACTTTATTCCGTACGCAATTCAAAGCCTTTTGCGTTGTTCACGCGGCTGACTGACGTTTTGGCTTCAGCAAACATTCGCACACAAGCTGAAAATGACCTCGCCCCAATTCACAATCTTATCGCACGTCAAGTGTCATACTCGCATTAATGAAACAACTAAGAAGGCAAGCCTAGCAATAAGCTCCCTTCGTTCAATTTCAAGGTACATCAGCAGACAATCCCCACTCCGGCGTCGTCCATCCTACCGTTTTTCCCTCCCCATGACGTGGGGCCCGACGAACACGTGGCCACGCACGACGTTGGCCAACTTAAGTACTTAAGTGGGGGCAGCATGACTTATGACGGGGACACCATTCCGCATACCGACCGTCCGACTTAGACCGGATCCGGGGTAGATGACTGTGTCAGGTAGCTATGAACTCCGCAAACTCAATTACCTACCGTCCGGCTCAGACCGGATCCGGGGTAGATGACTGTCAGGTAGCTATGAACTCCGCAAACTCAACTACCGACCGTCCGACTCAGACCGGATCCGGGGCAGATGACTGTGTCGGGTAGCCATGAACTCCGCAAACTCAACTACCGACCGTCCGACTCAGACCGGATCCGGGGTAGATGATTGTGCCAGGTAGCTACGAACTCCGCAAATTCAACCTGCACCACAAGCTGAGGTCGATACCAGCATTCCACGCAGCTTTATACAGTTTATACTCCCCAACACAAGCCAGCCAGAGGGAACGGACACCCCGGAATGGCACCTCACATACGTTACCACACGGTGGTACGACTCCCTTCCAGCTGGCCTTTGTTTCAGCTTCAACACGACTGTGGAACGACTTACCCGAACAACTGCGCACCCAGCCGGGCATAGCCAGTCAAAAAGGGAGTATCCTAGCAGCTGCAGCCTCCCACTCACCCGCCTTCTGTCATTAGGTACCAAGTTTGGAAACACTGCACACTGCACAGCGATAGGGTAATTTAGATTTGAATATGTACCTGTCCTAACCATGGCTTGCAGCCGTGGCCACACTCAGGAAAATGCAATGCACTTCATTCGTCTTTGTCTACAATGCTAGCATATCAGACGCATGCTCCTGCAGGATGTGCCCGCATTTTTGCGAATGAATTTCCCAGCACTCTCTTATTCAAAACATCACGCTGTTCTCATTCGCGGTGCTAATCTCAACGGTGACAGGGGCAGAGGGCTGAGCGTCTGCGGGCAACATTTTCTGATCCACTCTGGACGTTTTCATTAGTGGCACTGGCACCGCTGTGGCGGTGCTCTCGAGGGGCACACATGAACAAACTGGGCCGACCGGGATGAGGCGTCGCCGATGGGCGGCAGGCGAGGATGGAAATTGTGAGTTAAACAAATGTAGCATCTTCCAAGAGTGTGCTCAGACTTGCTGTCCTGGCGTCTCTGCATTGATTGGTTGAATGTGGTGTTATAAACCCGTTGTAAACCAACTAATACATTCCACGAAATTGACGAGATGAGGGAGAATCGTTGGAAATAAGATTCCATTGCTTGCAATCCAAAAAGCTCCATCGCTCCTCTTCAGCCGATTTGCCGCCTTATCAAATCAAATCCGCTGCCAAGCAAGTGGCGTGCATTTGACTTCCAACTCAAGCCATTTCGGCACATGCGACATCAAAGCCGCCAGCCGCCTGAGATACCCCGGCTATATTGAGCTGGCTCGATGAGAGCACAAAGCCGAAGCCTCATAATATATTCACAAATGCAATCGCGGGACGTCGACTTGAAGGTCTGCTCGGCCCGGCCGGCGGGCGGCGTCGGGGATGATGAATGGGGTTAAGCACACCCGCCGTGCAGATTACCGGGGAAACGGCCGCACGCAGGGGCATTCAAGCTCGCGCCCCTCACACCCAACGGCGCGACGACGACCGTCCCGCGCCAGACCCCAATCCGACTTGAGAGCCGCAATCGGAATAAAGTAAGTGCAGTTTCCCTAAACGTCGCGTGCTGAGGACGTGCGTCATCTCTGTGTAGTGACGCGCGCTGAAGCCGACGGCACGCGCTGGACACAGCGCCGGCGCACGACGATGCCGCGAAAAGCGCATTGTACGAAGGCCTTTAAAACAGAACAGCGTAACCGTCATGCATCAATGCGGCTTAATTTTCCCGTCTGACCCAATGCTTTCAGGTGAGATGCTTTCAAGGAAGGGAGTACGAATTAATTTCTCGCTAAGTAGAACAAACAGAAGACAAGCTCGGTTGCGTACATCTGGAACAATGCTGAACATTGTATATAAGCTTACGGTCCAAAACCCGAAAGCGTAAATGGGCAGATCCGAGTCAACTGGTGTATAAGAAAGTTCTGAAACAGACACCTAGCGAGGTTAGCGCGACTTTGGGTCCCCGATTGTGGGTGGATGCGGGTAGGGAGGTCGGCTTTGGACCGCACCACTTGCGGTGGAGGGTGGGCGGAAACACCGAACATCGAGGGAATGGCTACTGCAATGCTCGGCACAACTGCATCGCCGGGAGCAAAATTGTACGTCAACAAAGCTGTCATAACAATACGGAGAGTCTGTTGGGTACGTCACGGACTTACACATCTCAGACCACTGCCCGGGAGCTCAGCGTTCGCTCGCTGGCTCATGTCAGTTACACCATTTGGGACGGAAGCACATAGCACGTTGAAGGATCGTTTATTGAGGCTAGGCGTTACCGCTGTTGAGAGGCGCTGTACCATGAGCCCCCTAACACACCGTTGCCAGTTTGACTTTGGAACGTTTCTAACAGCAAGTCAAGAGATGACTTTTCACAGTCGTCCTGTTCATGTTATGCCGGAATGAGAGCTCCCTTTTGGGTTTTCCGGTCACAGGTTCAAACCGTGCAAGGCATGGGTTCAAACTTGGCGACTTGTCCTCGCCATCCTTCTGTCCCTCAAAACATAGTTATGATATATATATATATATATATATATATATATATATATATCATAACAATCAAATTATTGTTGCCTTAAGTGCTCGAAACAGCGTTAATGGTAACACAAAATATTTGATTCTACAAACTGTGCGGGCTCAAGTTGAAAATTTGAGTTCCGTTCAGGTCAGATGTGTTCGTTAGCGGCCTTGCTTCTAAACAGGCATTACTACCGGCGAGCCTTAGGACTGAGCGGGCCTTACTTGACAGGGAACAGGGCCGGCCGTCACACTGTCTGTCGGCTAGTGCCTTCAATGCTAGCAATCACTAATCGCAGCTTCGAGCAGTCTTTAGCAGAAGTCTGAGGTCCTAAACGTTAGTCCCAACGCTAGAAAAAGTGGCACCTGGTTTAGGTGTGCCAAGGATGTCCGCTTGCCGAACTGTGATCTAGAACCAAAAGAGCTAAAACAAGGCCATATTGGCACTGCCAATCATTTCATGCCTTTCTCGTGCCCTGGGGAACAATTTCTCGCTGACGAAAAACAAAACAAATGGACTTGCAACTGTCCAGAAACAACTTTATGACTCAGTGACCTGATGAGGCTTTGGATCTATTGCATACAGATCCAAGACCTCATATCCAAATACGCAGAAATAGTGCATCGTCAGCAATGCCAAATCTCATAGCGCTCCGGTGTTTCCGTGTGCTGTTTTCTCAGCAATGTCGCTTGGATAATTGTGGAACGACCTCCGGGCACGGTCATCGTTAGATAACTAATACTTAACCTACAGTCGCCAGATTTTTTACTTGATATGGTCCGGCTCAAGGTAGGGGTGTAGTTTCCCCAAATGAGTCGCAGGGGAGGGGGGGGGGGGGCTAGGCAGTGAAAAATGGCACAACCTATAAAAAAACAAAAACAAAAAAAAACACAACAAAAAAAGAAGCCAACACGCGCGTTTCTAACAGGATTCAGCCCACTTTTTTCTCAACGTTGGGGCTGGAGCCCAAGCTGGGCAAGCCGAAATGGGGTGGAGGGGGGGGGGGCTGAAGCCCCAAACTGAATAGGAGCCTACACCCCTTGCTCACGGGCTGTGTCGACACAGTGCTTAGTTTAATGAGTGGAAACTGGGTTTCCTGTGACTTTCCTAAACCTTTCGAAAATCCTGAATGTCATGGTCGGCTACCACAATTTCCTCCATGCATCGCCGTAGGGATCATGCCAGACATTCTAGCAAAAACCACAAAAAAAGTGAAGGCCTCCCGGCCCCCTCTGCTTCTAGGCCCATGATTTTACACAGTTATACTATGAATCATGACGCCGTGCATAGCACGCTTCACGCATTTGTTTATGCATGCGTCCGCGACCCTGTGCTGACAATGAAAACGCTAGGTGCAGCTGGGAGCCAGTGGTACAAGCAGACCTATCTTAAGAAGGTGATGGGGGAGGGGGCAGGTCATTTGGCATCGCCCGCGAAAGCCTTGCTCTTCTTAAAATGAGCGGAATCAAGTTAACTGGTCACTGTAAACCATGCTATAATGGTTTAAGTAGATACGCCACACGTTTCTGAATGGTTTTAGCACCTTCACTTTGCTCTATGTCCAATATGATGGCAATAAATGATGTTTTCCCTCACAGCTGCCTCCTCCCCCCCCCCCCCATTTGGTATGAGGCGGCGCGTAAATTTGCGGTGCGGCTGACGACTGATTATGCAAAAATAGTTCAGTCTGTCAACACTTCCACCTGAATGTATGACGACCCGCAACCACAAAATTACTGCCAACCTGATGACAGTTACATATGCGCCTAAGTCCAGCAAGTCCATGATGGCTTCCGGCGCTTTCCGTCATGTGTGAGGCCCCTAGCCGACGTACGGTGGCCGAACAGAACCAGAGGGACGGAACGGGGCCACACGGAGCCGGACGGAAGCGGACGGCACCGGAGCGAGCTGGAACACTATAAAGCAAGATGGAACTGGACGGAACTACTCCAAACCAGACTGGGCGCGACCAGACCAGACGGGAGCGAATGAATCCGGACGAGATAGGATCAGATGGGACCGGACAGTAATGGACAGGCCCAGACGGGATCGGACGGCACTGGACGTGACCGGACGGAACCGGACGGAAAAGAAATGGGCCAGCGGGACAGGACGGAACCAGAAGGGACTTATTAGAGCCGGACGGAATCGGTTGGCATTAAACGTGACCGAAATGAACCGGGTGGGACAAAACGGGAAACATGAAACCGGACCCGACGGGACGGAACCGGACAAAACCGGACGTAACCTCATGAGGTAAGACTGAACCAGACCAAACCAGACGAGACCGGGCGAAACCAGATCAGATAGGACCGGACTTAAGCAGATGAGACCTTTTGGGGTTAGGTGGGACGGGACGGGACCGGATGGAGGCGGGCAGGGCCAGACGGGACTGAGCGGAATTGGACGCCACCGGGCATTACAGGAAGCAAGCGAACGGAACATCACAGGACCAGACGGGACTGAGCGGAATTGGACGCCACCGGGCATTACAGGAAGCAAGCGAACGGAACATCACTGAAGCCAGATGGTACCGGAGCGGATCGGGAGGGACCTGGCCGAACTGGACGGGACAGGACCGGACAGGACCGGACGGAACAGAACCGGACAGGACAGGACCGGACGGGACCGAAGGGGACTGGACTGGATCGGACGGGAGCGGACAGGATCGGACGGGACCGGACATGAGCAGACAAGATCGGACAGAACCGGGTAAGATGGAATGGGACCAAACGGGATCGGACAGGACCGGACAGGATCCGACGGGACCGGACAGGATTGGACCTGACCAGACAGGGTCAGATGAAATCGGACGGCAACGGACGTGACCGAATACAAAACGCTACAAATGGGATCAGACGGTACAGGGTGAAACGGCAGAGACCAGATGGGGATCAGGTGGAACCGTGCACGACCTGGGACCGGGCTAGACTGGACGATGCCTGATGGGACCACACATATGGTGTGCTGGGACGGGATCGGACGGCAAGTCACGTGGCCGATGGCAACGGGACGGAACGGGACGGGACAGGACGGGGCAGGGCGGCACTAGCTGGGACTAGAATGGAACCTTCAGGACTAGACCGGGCCCGTCTGATTCCGTCAGGGCCCGTAGGGTGCTGTATGATCCCACCTGGTACCACTTGGCCTCGTTTGGTCTGGTTTAGTCCGGTCCCATTTGGTTTATTCAGTCTTGTCTAGCCTATTTGGTTCCATCCAGCCATGTCCAGCCCATTCTCGCCTCCTCCAGCCCACTCCAGTCGCGTCCAGTCCCATCCGGTGCCTCCCCATCGCGTCTGGTCCCATGCGCCACTGTCTAGTCCTGCGCCACCTCGTCCGATCCGGACCATCTCTGGCGATCCCGCGCCGTCCGGTTACGTCTGGTACCGTCCGGCTTCTATCCGTAAAGCCCAATGGTGTTTGATATCGTCTAATCCCACCTGGTTTGGCTCAATCACTTAATCACTTCCAAGCCCGTTTGGTTCCATCTGGTCCGTTCTCAGCCATAAGGTGCGGTTCAGCCCCACAACGTTCCTTCCGGTTTCATCCGGTCCCGTCCGATCGTGTCCGATCCCACTTGGCTCTGTTCAGCTCATGGGTGTAGGAACAGGGGGGGGGGGGGCAGGGGCCATGGTCCCAATTTTCAAGGTGGGTGGCCAGCAGGGTCCCCCCCCCCCCACACACACACACATTGTTCAAATGAGGGCTGTGTCTAGCTTAATTTTGAGCTGCATTTAACGTACATGACGATTTACATATTTCATCACCCACCTTCATCAAGACGTGTCATCTTTTTCGTTCGCTTATTGGCCATCGCTTAGTGTCACAGCAGCAAGGCCGACGTCGCGCGGCCCATGGAGACTGTAACGCGGGGCGTCGAGGCTGTTGCTGCTACAACTTGCGAGCGCGCACGTTCAAAACCATTTTACATAGTTTTTTATCGGTAATC
Organism: Pollicipes pollicipes; assembly: GCF_011947565.3. NCBI lineage: Eukaryota > Metazoa > Arthropoda > Thecostraca > Pollicipedomorpha > Pollicipedidae > Pollicipes > Pollicipes pollicipes. The sequence continues at coordinate 34,535,556 of NW_023596461.1, read as the reverse complement.
ATTTCTGATTTAATCTTGAATATTTTAAGATGACCATGGATTAGCCATGCTGGTAAAAATTTGGGACCCCCTCTCATCTTTAATCTACGTTCAGGGGGTCCTCATTATTTCCGAAGAACACAGAAAACATGGAACTGGAGTCTATGTGACAACTATTGGACCACATGCGGCCATCAGGGATGTTGCCTCGATGAGCGTTTGTGCTGATCCGGGCCAACTGCGCTGGTCAGAAGGCCTCCGTGTCAGGGAGGCCTTCTGAACAATGTGACATGATATATCTTTCTTATGGCATCCGGATAAACCAGGAGATCCTGCCCCCTGTCGCCAGAACGACAGCCGGAAGAGCCATCTCACCAGCCAATGTCCAGGCCGTATCTTGGCATCTACCCTGTGGGGTCAGATGCCTCCTTGACGACCCAAAATGCCTACCCGCTCGTGGAATTTCGCCTCCACAGAAAACACAATGTTAAAATGGACGAAGAATCCTGGGAAGCTTTATGGCCTTATTTGCCGAATGACAGAGGTGAGTCGAATGGGCAAGATTGCGCACCATTAAGAAACAGCTTTAAATGCATATATGGCATAACAGCCATAGCATTGGAATAAAGAATGATAACAAACTCCATCTCTACCCCCCCCCCCCCCCCCCCATCATCGGGTTCGCTTTCCAGAAAAAGTTTCTGAGGCACACCCTGAGCTTGCCCCCTCCCCCCCCCCCACACACACTTCTTGAAACGTTCCTACGCCTAGGTTCACCTCCATCTAGCTTCGTCCCACACCGCCAGGTCTCGCCCGGAAATACTAACAGGTTGGCAGTAATTTTGGGCTTTGTGACCTCACAAACGGCTGAAAATGTTTGTGGCCAATATCCTCGATTTTTCCACTGCCCGCAACACCATGGATCCACGCGTCGGTTGATGTGAACTGTGCGACGAATGCAAGGTAAAACGCTATGCGTCGTCATGCTATCGCACATACAGCTAAATGATGTCGGCAAAAGTATTCCAAAACGTCTTGTGCATCTGCTGCTTTCGACACCGCATGGGCTTCGCACCAGCTTCAGTCGAGTTTATTGGAAGTGCGAGGTCTACGCTGGCGACAACCCTCACCTTAGCGGTCAGTCAGGAACCGACTATAGCGAAAGAGTCCAAGAGGTGGCGGACCAACCCTTCTCCCGCTATAGGTTACGCCTGTCAGCTCGGGGCGCAGTGCAGACGTAAGCGAATGCAGACCAAAGCCATCCCCAAATTGATTCCCTGTCCAGTTGGCTGAAGCTTTCATCTCTCCCTTCAATTTTCTCCCCCGTGTCATCTCACCTCGTTACTAGGCACCAGCCGTCCGCTACCAGCGTGATTCTCAATTAATTCAGGTCTCTTTCTCGCCGCACCCCTGACCTCCCCGTTTCACACCGCCCCAGCTAAAACCGCAGCTGTCACTTCTCCCCGCCGGTGTTTTTGAAGCAGAAAATATGGTATAGCAGATTATTTCCATAAACTTAAATATAATGAGATGTACCCTCACGGCAACATATTCATGAATTCGAACGTTAATCAATTTATGACATAATTTTAATGGCGTATTACTAGTAGGCTGGAAGGAAAAAGCAGATACTGGCATTTGTTGCCGCTGCAAAACCCGCCGGTCCGTAGTTAATGTTCCTGACTGTTTGACTACCTAGGTGACGCTATCTAAAAGTAAGTCTCGATATAGATGGCAGCACGTAGCCAGGGTTCGGAATAGTTTTAGGACAAAAGTGCGTATGGGATGAACTGTTTGGGGCCCAGGGATCCCAGTTGGAGAGGTACATGACTAGGGTGCAAACCACTTCTGCATGCGACTGCGCAGAGGCAGTTTCAGGCATGAGACACATGGAACAAAACCGAATTTGTTCGCGTAGGTGTAAAACATGATTTAAAGGAAACCTGTTATTTTCACTCTGCGATAGACGGATAGGATACCTCACCTACACGGCACATCAAATTTCTCGGTGTAATGGTAGAATCAACGTTTTCGTGAGAAAAGCACATCAAAAAGTCGTACAAAATGCGACGGAATTATAATTTTATGCCATTATCCATTATTTTGCATTACAATCAACGGAATGTAATCATGCTGTACCGACTCAGCCACTACTTTACACCTAATGATCTTAAAATTATGGAGACCTGCGTTTTTTCCACATAAATATGCGTATGGGTTGGTGTGATCAAGTGCCAGGTATAAAAGACTGAAGAAGTTTCCAATTTTGCCGCCAGGATTGTATTTGGCATAAAACGCAGCCAGCATACAATACCGACTCTGGAATCTAGGCTGGCCCCGAACTGATTACTTGGCGAAAGAGAGGGACGTACTGAAAGTATTCAAAGCCCTAAAATGCAAAGAATCGCCGCCGGCTGTTCGATCTCTTTAAGCCACGTTCCTCTCTTTCACTGAGGGAGACGCGCTCCTCTATACCAATGTCTCTCCACCTGCACAGGTGCCGATTAGAAGCCACCAAGTGAGCCTTTCGTTATCGTGCCGGGTCAGCTTGGAGCCGCCTACCTCTGGCCACCACTGTCTTCATCTCTGACTTTCGAGGGATTAAAGACTCGCATTTCAAAGCCCAGATATTAGGTCATACATCTTGGTTTTGATTATATGCTAGTTACTGGTGTGATCGCATTGGATTTTATGTTATATTCTGTAATCTAGTTCATAGCGTCGTATGTTATGGCATATTTCGTACCAAAGCCTGTTATATATATATATATATATATATATATATATATATATATATATATATATATATATGTATATGTATATGTGTGTGTGTGTGTGTGTGTGTGTGTGTGTGTGTGTGTGTGTGTGTGTGTGTGTGTGTGTGTGTGTGTGTGTGTGTGTGTGTGTGTGTGTGTGTGTGGTGTGTGTGTGTGTGTGTGTGTGTGTGGTGTGGTGTGTGTGTGGTGTGTGTGTGTGTGTGGTGTGTGTGTGTGTGTGTGTGTGTGTGTGTGTGTGTGCATTGTTACGTGTTGTAATGTGTTTTTGTAACATGTTGTGAGCGAGTGATGTAACACCCGAGGCTACCGAATGTTGCAATGAGCCGAAATCTGAAAAGCCACCTCGTGGTTGGTTGTCGAGAAAAAAATAATAAAAAAGTACAACTACAGTCTACAACGGACACTTGCACCCATTCGCGCCATCACCATGGGCGTTTGTCCTGGCCTGCCTCTGAACTAATGAGTCCACTCATGGGGCGACGTAGCTACAGGTTTGGCCGCGGTGACAGAGGGGTAGGAGGCGGAAGGGCTCGGCCCGTCGTCTGTGGCCGGTAAAGGGTCGCAACATCCGGCCATTTTTATCCAACAGCCGAGTCGGCGGTGCCCGGGCGGGGAAGGCCGTCGTGTGGCACGCTGGCCCATGACAATGATTCCTTGCATGCTTGACTGTCAGATTGAGGATCTGTGTTGCAACCTGGTCTCAGAATGTGTTCGGGTCTCTTAATTGTCATAGATCAGACAGAAGTAGCTTAACTTACGCATATTTACTATACTACAACTTACTTAGTCTCTTAGTTGTCAGGTAAGCATTGGTGAACAAGCTTACAAATCAGCAGTAAAGCTTGCATAGCAACGGAACAGCGCCGCTTAACGTAGAGCAATCCTACAATCATCAACAGTGTTATTCATATCAGCAAAAGCACTTTTCGCCTGCATCTGGTTGTCCAACATCACGAGGAGCGTGAAGGAAGTCAATGCAGGATAGTTTTCCTGGTCAGTAGAATCTGTCAATGAACAAGCCAGCAACCGTTGGGATGCAAATCAGTTAATTACACTTCTTTGCGAATATTAAGCTGTTCCTTGCTCCTCCACAGAGGTGTAACAGGCGTTTTGATGACAAGCCACCATGGACGCTGTCACAATTGACATACGCAAAGCGTATGCAATTGTTCGTAAACGAATGTGCGTAAACTGTCAAGTTCGCATGGCAGAATTTCGTACGCAAAAGTGTGCTTAGAAGTGTGTGAGCTAATATTCCTATGATATAAAGTGCGCATGAAAAAATGTTTGCATTGACACAAGTTTATCGGGATAAAAGCTCATAGAATGAACAGCTCGTATGTATAAATTGCGTAGCAATTTTTCTTAGGCAGTTGAATGAAGTTTTCGTAACGAATAAAGTTGACATGGCGAAAGCATGCGCGCAAAAGTTCGTGAGCAGCATAGAAGCGGGGTCCTTGGGTGCCCCCCAAATTTCTAGAATGCTGGACATTAAGCTTAGAGAGAACTGCATAGAAAGAATTGCCTTCGAGATGGTGGCTAATTCTTTTACGTACAGTGTTCCAAGACCTACTGACCACCAGCTCAACAAATTATGCACAGTCAGCTCGCAAATTCCTTCAATTTTTTTTTCCTGGAATGACCTAAGGTGTGAATTTGAGTTTACGATGTCTAGCTCTTTTCGCGTGCAGTTTAAAAGTGATACTCTCGTACAATGTCGGGTCGGACGCACACAAGGTACTAATCGAAGGGAGTGAATTGAAGAGGGCCTATGTAGCGCATCATTCTCTTTGGACTCCGATTTGCCGCACATAAGCAACCGCATGCCAGGTCTCATTGGCGCGTCTGACCACCGTATTCCACAAGCAAACTGACCCTCAACGCGTCCATCAGTTGGTGTCAGTGACACATGGCACGCCCACGGGGTGTCACGCGGAGCCTTCATCTATCTTTGTCTGTCTCAACGCGTCCATCAGTTGGTGTCAGTGACACATGGCACGCCCACGGGGTGTCACGCAAAGTCTTCGACAGAGCCTTCGTTGGAGTGGAGTTAACGGGAGAGCACAGCCGCTCGGCAGGTCACCTGCAGTGGACACGGCTCTTAAGTTGTCTAAACCTCCAGCCACCTCCATTCCAGGTCCAGTCACCTCCATTCATCGCTCACTGCTCCAATTTACTCGAGTTCATTTGCTGACCGCCTCAGGGCGTTTAGCTTCATGTCATAAAGAGTCAGGATAGTCATGATATTTCGCCTGGTCTATTGGTAAGGCGAGGCACTGACAATTGCGTAAATGCAATTGTCTCCTGTACCACCAACCCCGTCTTCTCTCCCCAGCCGACGGGATGCAGAGGCCCCCGCAGCAATCATTCATCCGACGGCTACCACCAAGGGTTGAGATCTGCCCTCGAACTTGTAGGATACGTCTGCATACGACGTTTTCAGCACGTGCTTTGCCAAACAAAATTTGTGCCTGAGAAACATTTGAGCATGAACTTTGTGTACGTGCTTACATGATGTATCAGCATACGAAGTTTTGTTCAAATACTTTCGTCAAACAAATGTACCGTGATGAGCATTTGCGTCTATACATTGTGCAGCTACATCATATATCTAAGAACGAACCTTCGCTTGCGTACTTTTGCCAAAAGAACATTGTCCTTGACCAACATTTGCGCGCGAGCATTTGGGGTTCAAACAATTGTTTAAAACCTTTCTTCACACAAACGTTTGCGAGCACGAATATTTTCATCCAGAACTTTGTTCCTATTAACATTATCTCACGCGATATTTATGTGTACATACTTTTTCCATTAAACCAAACTCGATATGAAATGTATGCCCTACGTCCCTTATCCTGACAAAGGCATATGAACTTTATGATACAGGCTACGAACGATCGCCATTTGTATTTTTTGTATACGTGCTTTTGTCCACAGTCTGTTCGGTATAGCAGCCGGCAATAAATCAGTCTACAATATTGGGCTGTTGTCGTGTTATGTATCCGACTGCTCAACGGGTGTGGTTCGTGCTAATGCAACTGGAGGCTCGACTCTACCGACCGACAGATACGCTCTATACATTCCACTAAAATTTGAAAGATTAGATCTTCTAAGCGTGCCTACCCGTGTGTGTGTGAGAGGAGAGGAGAGCTAATTGTGTAAGACACGCTGCACAGTGCAGTGGGATCTTCTCCACAAATATTTTTCTTCGATCCCAGAGTCGAGGCTCAAATAACCCAATAGGGTGGCAAAAATTATCACTTGGGTCATCGATGCAAGTCATGAAGCTCCGCCACGTTCCTGGTATATTATAGTTGATGGTTCGAGCATGATTTTGATTTATTTCACCACTGGTGTCTATGTAAGCCTTGTTTAAAATAAAGAGGTGTAAGGAATAAAATGCGTAGGTAAATGAAGTTATGCGATGAGAAGTAGCCAGCACCGTCAAGTTCATATATTTACTTTGCTTAATCCTACCCCTAAGCGGGGGCCTTCTAACTCGGGCCTTCTACTAACTGCGCCACTCGGGCCTTCCGTTCTCATCACCAAAACTTTTCATCTTGAACGCCGAAATTTGGTGGTTTGTTCTGATTATTAATCTGACATTCCCATTCATATTTGATCCGATTGTCTACTTATAGTTTATATTTCAATCCTTGACATTGATGACAAATATTTTGACCCTTTTCCACGTGAAGCGGCAGGTGTGCTTTGCGGAACGCATGCCAACATAAATCGCAGTATTTGCGAAGACGTGCATTAGCTGTGCACTTCCACTTACTGAATGCCGATATTTGGCTAAAGCAAGCATACATGTGTCCAAACATATTACGTATAGCTATTTGTGTCTATATTGAAGGCTTTGGATTGATATCGGCGAATGCATGACACATGCAAGAGCCTACGCCATGCACGGATGTTAGCGGCGACCCTAAAAGCAGTGTTATTTTGTTCACATGATACTGACCAAGTATTCGATATTTAATGCGTGGATGCTGCAGAGGCGGAGGCAGGTTGCACCAGGGTCCAATCAAGTAAGATTTATTTTAGATATACATGACCTGGTTTAGGTCTGGGTAAACTCGAACAGGCTGCTTATTCATAACAAAGTAGCCGTGTTGTCGTCAGAGTTCAAGTGCTACAGAGGCGGATACATCAAGTCACGGTCAGTTCCAAGGTAGCACCAACATGGAATCGGATATTTTTTCAAATTTGGACGCATCTCAACGCCACACCAAGCACACATGTAACCCATCCAGCTTTGTGACCATGCGTGCCGTCCAAGGCAGAGTGTTAGTCAAGGCGGATGACAAGTGCCGTAATACGGGGAGGGGCAGCAAATATCACCAGATGCGTTGCAACGGCCTGCCCGATGCCAGATGTTTTTATTTGCCTCATATTTCACTCGAATATTTTTCAGCCGCTACTAGTTTAAGAATAACTATCGTGCATGCCTTTGGGCCCGACGAAGTTGCCACAATGAAGCCAAGAGTTTTGGCGATCTGAATGCTTTAACTGAAAGAAACAGAATGTTCAGACCTCTCCCACATTTCCTTTGCTTCAATAAGACATTGGCCATTTTGGAAACTTTATTTTACATAACGGTTAGTTCAGAGCAGAGCCGTAAGCAGGAGCAAAACTACCGCACAAATTATCAAGCTCCTTTCTGGGCTTGGTCTTCACCCTTCACAGTGTGCTTTAGGATAGATCAAAGCACTAAAAGCACTGAAAAGAAAAATGCTGAATCGTGTCCAGAGATGTTCGCTTGAATATGCCAGAGGTCTGATGGTATCACCTTGCCCGCATCTGTTATAGCGTTGTTCAATGAGATTGCATGGGGTTTTCCATAAAATCGAGTTAGGTCTAATCACCTACTGGTCAAAGTGGTAAAATGTGATGGTTGCAGCATTTTTACTTAAGTGGTTTAGGGAGCCTACAGGTGCGCTCCCAGTGCGCGGTCATGCCATCGAGAACAATTTGCAGGGTCAACTGAGACGGTAGTATACATCGCTCAGATGGAAGCGCATATCCATTCGCAGCACATAGTCCGTAAAACAGCATATTTTCTATGTTGTATTGCTTGCCATTACTGGTATTACTCAGCTTATAGTGTCATATAGCGGTATACGGCTGGATGCAAGGAACTCGTAAACTGGTCTTAAACTGAAGATGAAGCTAGCGGCTTGTGCTGTAGTATTGGGCAGCAGCCTTGATTAAGCGCTAATTTTTCTTGATAAGTGTTGGAACTGCTTTCTTTTGATCATTATAACGATCAAGATGGGAATGTAATGAATTTTAGTAGCCTCGCTCTAACAGTGCTCTGGCCTTTCTTGCCACCAAAATAAATAAATAAGCCTGCATGCCATTGTGGAAAGCGATTCCTAAAATTCCCTTACTGATAGCTCACCGCAGTATTGACCCCTAGCGATTTTCAGTGTGAGAAGCCACCATTACATCGTTATTTTAATTTCAAAATGGTGTGCATCCTTTGTTTCCAGGGTATCGTCTTTCGTAAAAGATGTTTGCAGCAACAGGAAGCTTTGGCTTGGACCGCCGTAGATGTGATTTATACAAATGAATCTAGCCATTCATTAATTAGCGGCCCAGCAAAGCACACAGTGATGGTAGATATGAGGCAAGAACAAAGACGAGCCAACACACACACATGCGATGCGTGCACACACATACACGCAGTCGTGTCACGCACAGCAGCACGGTGTCGACAGGTCAGTGCCCACAAAACGTAATCAATTCCTTTCTGGGCTTGGTCTTTATCGGCGAGGAGGCGGCGGGAACGCTAACCATATGCTAAGTGATTCATCACTGCCAGATAGGCATTGTCGCCGGCCCCAGGGTCATATTCTATTGGTGGCTCCAGCTCACTAACGATGGGGGCAGTGTGAAAATTAGTTGGCAGCCATTGAGGCGGATTTTTGGGTGGATTTAGCACTTGTTTTGCTCAGACGGCCCCTTTCCAAAACCAAAAAAAGGGAGCGAAGCTACGCTCCCGTGCCGGGCGCCCTCGGACAAGTACTCGCGCACACGAGTTCGGCCAGCCGCCCAGCAGGTCAGTCGGTTCCAGTCAACCGGTCAGCTGGTCAGTCGATCCCAGTCAGCCGGTCAGCTGGTCGGTCGGGTCCCAGTCAGCCGGTCAGCTGGCTAGTCGGTCACGGCCAGTCAGCCAGCTGGTCAGCCCGTCCCCGGCTCACCAGCGCCCCAGCGGGTGGCCCAGCAGCCCGCCGATGGGAAGCCTTAAGATCAGCAGCCCAGCCGGTTGATGGCGGTTTGTCGCCGGGTGGCTCTGTGACGTCCAATCTGCGCCCCGGGCAGAGCACAGGCGACGGGTCGACAGTGCAACTGGGGTAGACGACGTCCCAGGGCGGCAGTGCAGGCTGGGGCAGAAGACGTCCCAGGCGTGCGGATGGCTGGGACAGCCAGCGTCCCAGGGCGGTAGGATGGCTGGGACCAGCTAAATATATAGCTAATATATAGCTAAATTACATATATATGTATATTATATATATACATATATCCAGTCAGATATATGCATATAACATATATATATATATATACATATATCATATACATAGCATGTTTTCATGTTACATACGACTATGTCTTAAAAATGTAATGACCAAAATACAAGGATAATTTTTGGAGGGGCCCCAAACTCCAGGGGGCCGCCACAATTGTCATGTGGCCCCCCCCCCCTTGACGAGATCCTGGATCTGCCCCTGCCGGTGCGCCACATTGGCGATGGATTAGAGTTTCTGGATTTGTCTGGCCACGAAGTCATTGAGAATCGCAATTTTTCTACTCGCTCTAGAGCGAAAAAGAAATGTATGAAACGTTGCTCTCAGATGTAGTCCCTATCAGAATCATATAATCTCGAACGCCCTTGAAATCTGAGTTTTTGTCTTCAGCCTTGATTCCGATCCACGTCGTTCTGTTTCTTTTGGTATTTTTTTGCGAATCGTTAAAATCGGTTGTTTACAGTACAACATTTTAACAGATACTACAAACCTTCCATGCATAAGTCGCTATCGAAGACACAGGAACTCTAAATATTTCACGGCAGTGCCAGATTATGCTGTGCTGGAATTGGCGCTTTATAGAAATGGTGCAACCGTGGCCTTCTAGACATTACTTTTCTGTACTAAACGGGTTTGGCCAAAAGAATGAGAGTTGGGGGCAGCCAGGCCCACAGTATAACACTAAGACTTTCGGGCCGTTGTACGAATTTCGCTATTTCACTGCTCTGAGGGTTTTTCGGGGAGAAACCAAGACCCTGGATAACAAACATGTAGCGACCACCAGCGTTCTGCAGGTGCTGCAACCGACCGTCCGGAACACTTGGGTACATGGCTGCTTCGATTGCCTCCGGCAATCATGTCAATGATCGGGATCGTTTGAGTGTTGACGCTGGTGATCGATACACAGAACTGATCCTCCCCTTATCCACACAATGAGGTCTAGCTAGAGCTATGAACAATAATGCCTGAGTTCAGGCTGGCGCCCGGGCGTCCCTCAGCTCAGGATGTGGACATGATCAGCGGTCCCAGATGGTCCAGTAACCTAGCGCTACCCGGCATGATTATCTTGCGTGACGTAATGGTACAATGCCCCAACGCTGCGCAGCTGAGAACCAAGTGTATTCGTGTGGACTAGGAATACACTCACACAGGTCAGGGCTGCCCCGTGAGCATTTGCTTGTCATATTAATTTGCTTATCGCGTCCTTTCTACCAGGTGGTAATTCTTTTATTCTTGTTTTTGCCCTCGTCAATTTCAAGCAATGGCAGAGAGGGAGGAACTTAACTTTGGCTGAAGGCCAGGCATAAAGCTACGTTGAGGCAGCTAATGTCATCCGGTTCAAAGCAAGGGATAGGGAAAGCCACGTTACATCAAACCACTTATTTGATTCGTATGAAATGCAAGTAAATAAAAACGCGGCGAGATACATATCCGCATATTAAGCACAATCAGGTACACACATACACAAAGGGCAACACAGTACAAAACAGTGCGGAAGTCGGGACCGCTTCGTTGCTGCAGTCGGCTTCCCCCCTTTGGTTCCGCCGATGGATCAGTCCGACATCATTGCTGCAAGATAAACCCTGGTTCTGTGGTCCCGGCTGCGACCAGGGAGCCGGCTCAGCGGCCCGGCGCGACCTTGGTGTGTGATGTGCTTTGTTGATACGAGATAAACCCCACCAGAAAAAAACGGATTCCTAAGCAAATGGGAAAGCAGCACGTTTTGGCCGAATTTTTGTGTGGAAAACCCTCGACAAAGAGAACCTGCACGTTGTCAACTGTGTGGGGTTTTCAACTGTCAACATCGCAACATTCAGATCTGATATATAAGTTTGTGTTGCGTACAAATTCGAAGAAGAGGTCGAAAATGGCCGGATAGGAGCCGCCTAGAAAGGTTGTGGGTGTGGGTGGGAGCCTATGTGTATGTCTGAAGCGATACGAGTGGTTGTCGTAGCGTCGGTGTCTAGAACGCGCGAGTAGAACATGCATCGACGGGTGTATGGGGTGCGGGGTGTGAAGTAGAGAAGGTGTGTGCTTCCGACACTATGTAAATGCGCTAATTTGGCGCGGCCTGTCCGGAGCCTCGTGAGCAGTGCCTGCTTCAGGTGGTGTTTTGTCGTGTGTTATTCCAGTGTTCGAATCGTTACTTGATGCTGTGCATGAGTGGTGCGCGATGGCCTCACGTTGGGGAAATTGCTTGCAAGTGGAGTTGGGCACGTTAATTTTATCCGGAATCTGGGGAGAAAAATGACTGCGTATGGGGGGGGGGACATGTGCTAGATCGTTTCAGTGTATACCTGAGTGGCCTGGTATCCACACAAAGGTGGTATCGTAATACTGCGGAAAAGATTAAAGTGTGTCTGATTTGCGCTATGCCGGGATGATGAATGTCTTGTGAATAGAGGCTATTGCTTGGATGGATAAGCGGGAGCCTGACCATATGATGATCTGCTATGAATTGTGTCTTTTGATATACCGCATGAGCGCAGGGAAGAACAAAGGGCTATTACCCCGGCGGTGTGTAAATGCCGTGATGACCAGAAAAGTCGGTTGGATTTTTGATGGTTATCATATGTATAAAGCTTTTGTGTGGGAGTCTGCGCATGATTCATCCATCTATATAGATATAGATATAGATATAAATATATAGATATATATAGATATATATATTATATATATATAGTGTTGTGGGTGTGTGTGTGTGTTGTGTGTGTGTGTGTGTGTGTGTGGGTTGTGTGTGTGTGTGTGTGTGGGTGTGTGTGTTGTGTGTGTGTGTGTGTGGGTGTGTGTGTGGGGTGTGTGAGTGTGTGGGTGTGTGTGGTGTGTGTGTGTGTGTGGTGTGTGTGTGGGGTGGTGTGCATCAGGATTTTTCTGTTTTAAAACTCTGTAATGAGCGTGTTTATCTTTGCATACGTTACGGCGTGTTTTGTTTGAAAGAGGAGCCGAATGTTGCAAATGGGGGGTGTCCAGCATTTGGACGTAGTTGGTGGTGTGGGGAGCGGGTGGTGGTGTGGGGAGCAGCGTGTGTGATGTGGAGAGAGCGTGTCAGTGTGGGGAGCGGTGGCGGTGTGGTGTGGGAGACGGTGGTGGTATGGGGGAGCGTGGCGGTGTGAAGAGCGGTGGTGGTGTGGGGACGGTGCGGTGCGGGGAGCGGTTGGTGTGGGGGGACGGTGGTGGGTGGGGGGACGGTGGTGGTGTGGGGAGCAGTGGTGGTGTTGGGGCCGGTTGTGGGGCGGTGTGGGGGA
>NW_023596461.1:34489395-34522958 GCF_011947565.3 Pollicipes pollicipes | reverse complement strand
GCAGGCTTGTATGCCGGGGTCGGAGCATAAGAGCGAGCGGGCTTGTAGGCTGGGGCCGGGTGGTAGCTAGGCTTGTGCTCCTCATAGCGGGGCTCTCCAGTGTAGGTCACCTCGGCGTTGTAGCCTCCGTAACCGTGCTGGTCAGCGATGTACTTGACGTGCTGGGTACGGCCATCGGGCAGGTTGACCGAGTAGTAGCCGTTCACATTCTTGGTGTCACTGTTCTCGTTCTGAGAGAAGACGGCACCGGAGTAGTGGTCGTTGACGGCATAGTCAAATTGGTAGGGTGTGTCGTAGTTGGCTGGCTCCTTGTAGGACGACTGGTGGTAGCTCGGGCCATGAGAGTACGCCGGCTGCGGGGCGTAGCTGTTGGCAGGAGCGGCGGAGGCAACAGCCAGCAGAGCGGCAGCGATGAACACCTGTGGAAGTAAAAATGCTGTCATTTCCTACAAGTCCATCTTGTTACATCTGTGGTTCTCTTCTAGCGGGTTTTGAGATATGAAGTGGTATTGTACCACTAACCAAAAGAAAGCTGATCATTGGGGTTGGAGCATGCAGCTTTGCACGAGCGTTCTGGTACTTGCCTTCATGTTTGTAGCGTTGGTCTTTCCGACTGATGCTGTGAACGGCGAACGGCCTGGTTTTATACGCGCTCACGGTCTTGACCTTGACAGAGAGGCTGGGCGCGGCCCCGTGAATTGAATTTGGACCGGTGCCAGGACAGCGGATTGCATGTTCGCTACTTCCCACTTGCGTTGAATATTAACGTAGCGAATTGACATGAATTTGGTTTGAGTTTGGCAGGAAAGGATGTTAACGTTAAAGTTGTTTCACTACTGTTGTAGTTACTTGCGTTGCGCTGGAACATATGCGACACGTGAGCGTTGCAGCGCGGCTGTACCTGTTCTTGGAGGGTCATACCACGACAAACGGTCGGAGCGTGACACGGCACAGCCTTCAAATTGGACGACAACACATATATAAGATACCTCTACTGCGAAAACACAATTTTAAAAGTTTTAGAGCAGTGCGGCTTACCGATAAGGCACTAGGACTAGATGAAAATATGCAATGATATTACGAAACTATTCTTCTATTAGTTCTAACGAAAGCAGTTTTGTGGAATGTAAGGTTTGGGAGACGTGTATCGGAGAACCAAATATTTGTATTGTTTTGGAACATGGGTCAATATATTCTAAGTCAACTAGGCACGCCCGTGCTTACTTCACCTCATGTGCCCTAGGTTGGCCTTTCACCTCATTGTCTGAAAAACATGGTACAATCTATATTCTTTAAACAGTTATGCAGTTATAGACCAATTTTTGCCGTTCAGCTTAGAAAACATGTGAGCGATCTCTTCTAGATCGGTTGCATATCCAGTTTAAGCATTGGCAGATCAAGCACAGCGGCGCGCCACGTCAGGTCACCGGGCGTGGTCGGCTCACTTCGTCGGCTAATGTGACAGTGATCTTGAAGCGATGCATTTCGATACAAATCAGGTCACTTAGGTAGTCTTCCGTCGTAGGATGTAAGCAATGTCTGAATGGCGAATGCGTATCTGTCGTCCTTCACGAGTCTTGCATAGTTGGAAACGTCGTGCGCTTTTCCGCCATCACAGCACACCCATAGCCATTCTATCAAGTTGATCCAAGGTTGCATTACTATACTCTCCAATACAGCATTGGGAGCCGGAGGAAAGTCGCCTTTGGTTGGGAACAGTACGCATATAATTCAACGCCGGCTCCGAGTCAACAAGGCACGGGGGCAAAGAGAGGGTCATTTTTTGATAGAGGTTTATTCCCGGGAGGTCGGGAAAATAAAGACGTACAATTTTACTGTTTTTAACAAGTGCTTGCAGGGAGTGCTCAATGAAAAGAAACTATTGTAATTAGGCGAAGAACTCGAATGGAGAATGTATGGAAGACCACGGCTCTGAGCTTAAGATATTATTCGATATTGTGTTTTCTGTATATTTCCACGTATTCAACCCCACGTCGTTTGTCAGTTTTGCAGTTGTATCATTGAACGCCAAGGATATTTTTTTGTTTAGTTGATGTCAGCACACATGCAGCATTAACAGCATGCATGCAGCATTGGACGAGAGTGCTGGTGCTTGCCTTCATGTTCGCAGTGTTGGTCTTGTCAACCGGTGCTGTAAACTGCGAACAGTCCACCTCATACATGCCCGCCGTCTTGACCTTGACTGGGAGGCTTGGTGCGGCTCCATGAGTGAATATAGGTCAGTGCTGGAAGTGAAGCATGTGCGGTGGCTAGCTTATTGTCAACGGTATTACAGGTGAGATAACATTTTTGCATACCCTATTATTTGATTTGACTACGAAAGACCGTAACCTCCTGATCATTCATGTCCAGTGCTCATGATAATCTTAGATGGGCGTTGCACCCAGTCGTCCGTGAGTATACGACTAGATACAGCCACATTTAATTCGGGGTTGGCTTCGGTGCAGCGGACGAGCCGTCAACGACCCAACCTTCGCGGTGAGAGGCAAGAACGAACACAGCCGCAGTAATCATTACATTACTCACCGTGATTCTGTGCCAATAAATTGGGATCAGTGGGTGCATGTAGGGAATGTGAAACACTTGAATAGGTCAGCTTGGTAAAACAATAAATGTGAAAAACTCTCTTTGCGTGCTTGACGATTCAGACATGTTCAGTACACGTGTAAGACACTTGACATTTTGCACTCATGTATCAAGAAGAGTGTCATAGATTTATTTGAACAGCTTGCAGTCGCCAATGCGTAGAACGTACGGTAGGTGTCCGATGCGACGTATCCGATTAGCGACGGGTCAGCCATTGTTTGTAGCATCTTACCGCAAACGCTTCTCCGATCAGTATGTTGTGTATTGACCGCGTAAATGATTGGGTGAATGTGAACGCATCGTGTAAGGTAACCAATTAAAAGGGAGCAAAGGAAGAAAAGCGCAGAACAAGAAAAAGTTGCTCGGGGCCACAGCTTGGTGTTGCTAGGTTGCTCGATGATCTCGTCGAGCGTGCTTGTGCTGGTGTGGTGTGTGTGTGTGTGTGTGTGTGTGTGTGTGTGTGTGTGTGTGTGTGTGTGTGTGTGTGTGTGTGTGTGTGTGTGTGTGTGTGTGTGTGTGTGTGTGTGTGTGTGTGTGTGTGTGTGTGTGTACCGTGTCTGTTAAACTCGTGATTGATTATTGTGCGTTAGGTCTGCCACAGTTTTTTTGTAGTGTTTGGTGAGCTCATATGTTGTAGTAAGATTTCCCCGTTGGTAATACGATGAAGAGATCGCCGCTCGGGGCTGTTATGTCGTTTTGGACCTTGGCCGTGCGGGTGACCCACATTCGCGCTGCCCTGTCCGCTATAACCGACACCGGACGCGGGGTTAACGTTATGCCCGGGCGTGGTGGCGTCATTCTTCCGTCGCTCGTGGTTGCTGTGATGTTGTTTGGAATACCGACAGGAAATTGCGTATTTTCCAGACATGGCAGTGGCAAAAACATCATGTTGACATGACCATCCGATTCGGTCCCTGTCCATTGATGTTCTCATAGTGAGAAATCTTGATATTGACTTGCTGGAACGTACGCCCACCAAGGTGAAGCATGCCGTTGAATGATGGCGCGGAATTTATTCATGTCAACATTAAGTCATGAGACTTATTACGGTGTCCAGCTGGAGTACGCGAGGGATGCGAGACTAGGTATGGAGACGCACAATTGTTTGTTATTTACGCGTCACATATTCATCTCATATAATAATCTTGGAAGTAAAACACACTCCCCGTTGGAAACAGAAATCACGTGGGGAAATGAATGGGACGCGGCCGGGTACATTCAACTATGGAAAAGCGCATCAGGTGGGCGTGACACAATTGCTTCCTAGACGATTCGGTGGGTCGGTTCAGGGGTCAGGTTGGCAACGGAGAGGGGTGACTGGCTGGTGACCGACTCAATATTGATTGAGATGATTTTGTTGTTTTAGGTGTGCATGCACCGGTGGTTGATATTCAACCGTAAATAACTGTACTCTTGTATAGGGTACAGGATGCTATTGCACACTGTAGTCAATTAACACAATTCTGTGCGGGAACTGCCATATTCGCTTGAGGCCGAACGCGACGGAGTGTGTAGGGACTTATGTTTGGAGCGCAAGCAAATGCCTCTCTGGCATCATAAGCGAGTTTTGTCTTGAAGATATATGGAGGCAGTTAAACCCCTCTAAATAGGAATAGACGTGGCGGCGATTAGACGCACCATAGCAAACGCGTACAGGTAATGTATTTGTTAGCGAGACACTTTGCTGTAGCGTTGACGTGCAGGCCAACATTGAGGCAGGCGTTAGAAGTGATCAGAGCGCTGTTGTGGTCACTGCCACGTCCGCTAGGCGCCGACGGAGCCCCGGGCTGTTTAGATTTCATAATAACCTGTTGACACACGTAGAATTTGTAGATTTGGCATCTGAACAAATAATCAACAGTCTTGACAACAAACAACCAATACTGTGTGGAACAAGCGGACAGAAAGGGGATAAAATAAAAGCACGACTTGCGACCAAATGAAATAGCGACCAATCATTCCTTGAGCAGCGGTGATTAAATGCACGTGAAAGGGACGATTACTAAAACAAATCATGATGGTGAAGTATTTCGAGAAAATAAAGCTACCCTAGGGATATTGCGCGAAATATTACAAGGAGGTATTCACGTCAAAAGGTACAAATGAAGGGATAATGGTTACATTTTTTGGGAGTGATCAAGCTGCAAAGCTCACCGCACAGGAACATGACCAATGTGACGGTCCGATTGGTGGCGAAGAATGCAAATTAGCGTTGAGTGGGATGAACAATGTTAACGCTTCCGGCATCACGTGACTTACAGCGGAATAATTGCGCACTATTGGAATTATCTCAAAAGCTTCGTAGTCGTGTACATCAACGACGTTTTTGTTCGTTTTCTTTAACCCAGCGTCGGGGCATCGTAGCTCTGGTTCCCAGGAAAGAAGACCAGACCGGATTGCATAACAAGAGGTCTCGATGCTTACGAGATTTAAGTTAGTTACTTGTTGCAAAGGATATTGCTACTCGCATTGGCTGTCATCCATAAATGGGTGTCTCAAGATAAAACTGGATTGGTGAAGGTTGATTTATAGGTGAAAACATAAGGTTATCGGCACATGCCGTTAAGTATTGGGATAACGATTAGACTGGAGAATTGATGATTGCGTGCGATATCTGGCTGCGCTCGATTCACTGGAATAACATTGTTATATCTGCTCTTTTGGGGCGTACAATTTTGAGGACAATTCAATGCTGTGGATAAAGTTCTAAGCAGTAATGCCGTTTTTGGCCATGGTGCACAGCTGGTTTACATCAAACTGGTTTTAGTGTGTTCGCGGCACGTTCTAGAAATCTCATATGAGTGAAATGTTGTTCGACTTGACAACATAAATTTTAGAGATCAATATAGAAAACAGCATAAGTATTTTTGGCACCAGAGTGAATAGTGTAGACGGAAGTATATGCTTCTGTTCTTACGAGAAAACATTGTTCTGGCAGTCAATCAAGCAATCGCAGCAATCGGCCGAGACAGTACTGCGCGCCATGAGCGAGCTCAGCAAATATTTTTGGTTGAGACTTAGCCAAGAGCCGGGTGATGTTGGGGTCTCAGAAGGACAGTAATGGGTCCGTTTCGGGAATGCAGACCGTAAAGATAAATGGAATAAGAAGGTTCAGAATTAAGGAATGCGATTCATAATGCGTGACTGGCCGCGTAAAGTTGCTAAAAGAATACTGACCCAGGATATGGCGCATGGTGGGATGAAAGGATGGGACGTTCAGACATGATGCCAATCATTAAACATGAAGTAGATTAAGTGTCTATACTCGTTCCGGGGATCAATTAGGCGTAAACTGATGCCATTACGAATGACGCTTGCTCATTAACCGACATGTTCAAAAACAGCCTGGGCAATGACGAAATTAAGCGCTTTAGTATTCGAAGATTTTATAGAGATATAAAAGCTGAACTTAGAGAACACATCAGTTCATCTATACAGCAAACAGCATAAAGTTGACATGATTTGGTACCACAGAAACATACGAGCTAACAAAAGGATCATATTTATTAAAAGCCTAAACCAGCAAGGAATCAATATGATTGACAATTTAACGATGAATGGTGGACGCATAATGGACATAAACCACGTTATTCACAACATTTTAAGGTCGGGACCGAGTTCGTGGCACAGCAAGCGCTATTACGAACAATACCACACAGGTTTAAGCTGATGGTCGGAAGGAAACCTTGGCAGATGTTCAAATAACGTTGCATGAGAGAAGTGTCATTGTCATTCATGGCGGGATGGACTTATACACGTTAGCAAGGCAGAAGACAGAAGCTGACTTACGTGCCTTCGCTTATAGCCGCTCAATACCGCTGGAAATGGCGCTGATTTCAGCAATTTCAGCTGTCGCCAATACGTAACGAAACCTGCCAACTGGCTATGCGATCTAAAGATGAGAGACGTTGCTGAGGGTGCCACGTGGGACTTACCTAGTTAGAACTAATATCAAATGGAAGTCAGAACAGAACTAAAATGGTGTGATCTGTCCCAAAGCTCTTTACCGTCTACGGGCAGTAAATCCTAAAAACAGAGGGGCACAACATAGTGACGAGCCACAATTTTAACTTTGTCGATGTGATTTGGGCAGGACTGCAACTCAAAAACATTGAGATTTACTCCCATACTGAGATCATCCAACAAGTTCAGAATATCATTGCTCCTGTCAGTGTGCATGCCCATGGGAAGTTTTAGTCAAGTTTCTGTTCAAGTAAAAGGGGTGTTCAAAAACTACAACTTGTATTTACAGACCCTAATCTTTTGAAGTGCGCATTTCGTGTCAATTTATCCCAACTGATGTGAGCATTCAGTCAGTTATTCGAACGGAAAATTACTAAATGAATACGTCATAGCAAACAGCCACAGTGACCTTATATTAGTTCATCACTCAGCATCCTTGCCTTGTCGCTTGCATGTCGCCACCTCCACCAACTATAGAAGCTTGTTTTCAATGGGTGCCACTAATGTCGGCGTAATCCGTTAGTGTGGCATTGCTATAAGTTTGTGGAAGACAAAGTGTCACCTCCACACAGCCAGCATTCGTGCTGACACAAACTCAGGCCAAACCTAACCCTCTCTCTCTCTCTCTCTCTCTCTCTCTCTCTCTCTCTCTCTCTCTCTCTCTCTCTCTCTCTCTCTCTCTCTCTCTCTCTCTCTCTCTCTCACTCTCTCTCTCTCTCTCTCTCTCTCTCTCTCTCTCTCTCTCTCTCTCTCTCTCTCTCTCCTCTCTCTCTCTCTCTCTCTCTCTCTCTCTCTCTCTCTCTCTCTCTCTTCCTCCCTCTTTCTCTCTCCCCCTCTCTTTTTCTCTCACTCGCTCTCCCTCTCGCTCTTGGTCTTACTCTTGCTCCTGCTCGAGCTCTTGTTCTTCCTCTTGTTCCTGTTCTCGCTCTCGCTCTCGCTCTTTCGTAAGCCGTCTCGCTCGCGCTGTCCTGTCTGATAACAATTCGTTGTGATTCAAGACATTTCAAAGTTGAATAATGATTCAAACAGAAATTACCAGTAACTGGCTAAATTTGATTCGTAGTAGAATTTTGTTGGGTCTGATTCTGATCCTGATGCACGAAACAGGGATATCATCATGAGTTGAAACACCTTGGCTCGAACGAGAGTGGATGTCACGTATCGGGGAAATTGACAAGAACTAAGAAGTTGCGTTGGAACACTCCGTAATCCATTGTTATGTCAATGGTCATTCTTGGATTTTACATTCGACGCTAATGTAGAGATGCGCAATCATTGCCAAACTATATGTGTTAGACCTACTATCCCCTACCATCTCACACAGTGACGCGAAATAACTTATAAAAATGTAAATGTCACGTTGCCAGGTGGAGGTTCTGTGTAAGGTTAGGGTGTAGAGCTAACTGGGCTGACAGATGTTTTGTTTCTGGTTGAAAGCTTGAAATGAAGGAACCCTGATGAAGCATCTGGCAGCCAGACCTAAAGAATACCTAGACACACACGAAAGCTGACGCCAACCCGGCTTTCCCGCCGCGGCTGCTGTGTCGGGGGGCGGACTGGTGGGTGGGTTATTTGTGAATTTTTTGTCTCGGTGATGGCCGTAAGAAAAGCTTTTGTGGACTGTCTGACGTGCCCAACGTAGCGTTTGCCAGCTTTTATGGCAGATTATTAAAGCCAAAGCACGATATGCTGTGCTGCTGCTGTTATTGCTTTGCTGTTGGTTATTTGGACAATACTTAATCGGCGACCCATCGTTGCGTGCACTGCTGTAGTCCTGACACTGATATCATGTGATATGTACTGTTGTCACCTGTCCTTATTGCTTGTAACTGGAAATGGGGTGTCGTGGCAAAATTAACAAATCTGTAACATTGTCCTTATTGTTTGTAACTGGAAGTGTGGTGTCATCCGAAAACTAATAAATTTGGAACCTTACCATGCATTGATTAACAAAGCATCGCTGTTGCTATGATGAAAATGGTAACATTGGGATACCCAGAATGTTTTTTTTTTTGCTTAGGATTGTTCATGCAATTAATAGTCAACCCTGATATAACCATTGTGATGTAGAGACATTCTTGCCGTAGACAGTCCTTTGGCATTGTTAAATATTTTTTTACCGGTTATTGATAACTTATAAGGTGCTATCTGATAGACTTGACAAAGAGTATTCGAACGCAACTTTAAATTAGTTCATCACTCAGCATTCTTGCCTTGTCGCTTGCATTTCGCCACCTCCACCAACTATAGAAGCTTGTTTTCAATGGGTGCCTCTAATGTCGGCGTAATCCGTTAGTGTGTCATTGCTATAAGTTTGTGGAAGACAAAGTGTCACCTCCACACGCCAGCATTCGTGCTGACACAAACTCAGGCCAAACCTAACCCTCTCTCTCTCTCTCTCTCTCTCTCTCTCTCTCTCTCTCTCTCTC
Organism: Pollicipes pollicipes; assembly: GCF_011947565.3. Lineage (NCBI taxonomy): Eukaryota > Metazoa > Arthropoda > Thecostraca > Pollicipedomorpha > Pollicipedidae > Pollicipes > Pollicipes pollicipes. The sequence goes on along the minus strand of NW_023596461.1, from coordinate 34,513,959 downwards.
TATCTCTCTCTCTCTCTCTCTCTCTCTCTCTCTCTCTCTCTCTCTCTCTCTCTCTCTCTCTCTCTCTCTCTCTCTCACTCTCTCTCTCTTCTCTCACCTCTCTCTCTCTCTCTCACTCGCTCTCGCTCTCGCTCTTGCTCTTACTCTTGCTCTTGCTCGTGCTCTTCCTCTTGTGCCTGTTCTCGCTCTCGCTCTCGCTCTCGCTCTTGCTCTTGTTCTCGCTCTCGCTCTTTCGTAAGCTCTCTCGCTCGTGTTGTCCTGTCTGATTACAATTCGTTGTGATTCAAGACTTCAAAGTTAAAAAATGATTCAAAACACAAATTACCAATAACTGGCTCAAATTTATTCGTGATTGAATTTTGTTGGGTATGACTCTGATCCTGATGCACAAAACAGGGATTTATTCATGAGTTGAAACACCTTGGCTCGAATTTCGTATCCGGGAATTTGATCGGAACTAAGAAGTTGCGTTGGAACGTAATGAAGTACCAGTACCAGGACTTGCCTTTGTACACCCCTGCAATAAAAGTGCTAGTATTTCTCTCAGTTTGCTAGCATTCCTTTGTCGTGTTGAAACACAAACATAAAGGTAGAGGCATGCATCAATATTATTAGGCAACAATATATCAATCATCAATATGTCATATTTTCTTGGAAGTCAGTAGGCTGAAGAATACCAAAACCATGCTCTCTCTCTCAGAAGAACAAACCTCGCACACACACTCCCAATCACATCAATACCAATGCAAGGCACTGGCACACACCACAAGTGATCACACGCATTTCGAGCCCCCGATTCACACTCTTTTGTCAAATATGTGTGATCTCACATTCGCACAGCTCGCAGGACTATCAAATTGCAGGTTTTGTCACTATTTCCGCACAGATCTTCAGTCACAACACCGGGCTTCACCGTGACCTCACATCGAAACAACATCTCAACGGGTGTTCATGATAATGCGGCTCAAGAGCTTCTTCTTGTGCAACACAACTTGTTGTTGAAGATCTAAATTTGTGGTACCATATGTGTTAAATACTTAGATAAATAATATATATATATAATATATATATATATATATATATATATATATATATATATATATAATAACTGTAATGCTTCCCTAATTTCATAATGCCTTGCTAACCCATAAAACCGTGCAAGGTTCTGTGCTCCGGTACACAAGGCGCCAAACAAGCTGTCTGTAGGAGATAAGTTAGCAGAATAAGAAAACTATCACCAGCAGGAGAAAAAAGACAAATTTGCCGTCGCGTCTTCTTTTTTATAGCTTCGGGAGAGTGCTCATTTTTGGGTCGCCGTACTTTTTTGCAGACAGTGGCGTTTTTTATAGCATTGATCTATGGCTTAGAACTAAGGAAAAATGACCCGTTCACGACGGTTGTCGCACAACCGAAATTGCTCACGCTTGTGTTTGTGACACGCATTCAGCAGTAAAATCTTACTGACAGCCAATCATCATCCGCGGTCCGTACCACATGTGGTGCATCATCGTCTTTGCGAATGTATCAGCGGCTATGCTGTTTTGACCATAAACTTAAAACAACCTCTAATATCATGGCGATCTCATGACGTTTCTATGGCGTCATTTATCAGAAGGTGATTTTGAAGTTGGCTGTAAATAGGCCTTTTCGTACTTTGCAGGCGTGTAACTCAGGAAGCAGAGCGTTTTGTGTCTTAAAAGGGCATATCCGTGAACTGCATCAAAATGTCCTCACGATGGCTAGCTCAGTTCAAAACGCCATCAAAATGTGGAACATTCCAAAATTTCTAAGGCCACCTGTTTTTGGACAACGTGCCGGTGGGCGGAAAAACTACTGCCATTCGCAACACAAGCTTGAAATCACTCGTCAGGTATTTTTGTTATCGCGTTTCACATCTAGGCACATATTCTCGTAAACGTCACTGTTGAGCCTGGCATACACCTACTACTTATCAGCTGTAAGTCAAAGGTGAGAAGCACATGTCAACAGGATTTCCGTGGGCATTTCCATTCGGTCGATCATTCCACTTTTGGAGTCACGAATATGTCCGTTTTCTTGTACACCAATGTATTACTTTCATCATAACAACACTTGACACAAGACTCTCCAAAAACAGCGTGGTCTCACCTTATAAATGGGTTCTCACACACTAGAAAACACTAGGTGTTTAGTACATGGTCTTGTAGGCCGGCGCAGGGGCATGCGAGCGACCAGGCTTGTAGGCTGGGGCCGGGGCATAGGAACCAGCAGGCTTGTAGGCCGGGACCGGGTGGTAGCTAGGCTTGTGCTCCTCATAGCGGGGCTCCCCAGTGTAGGTCACCTCGGCGATGTAGCCTCCGTAGCCGTCGTGGTCAGCGACGTACTTGACATGCTGAGCACGGCCGTCCGGCAGGTTGACCGAGTAGTAGCCGTTGATATTCTTGGTGGCGCTGTTCTCGTTCTGGGAGAACACGGCACCGGAATCTATCTGTAGTAATAGTCATTAGTTTGTACGTCGCTTCAAAAGTCTCCATTCAGAATGTTTCAAATGCGAGCATATTTAGAGGGCACTGGAATCCCTCACCACGGATTATTACTCTATGCCTTCCACTGTTTCATGAGCATGATTTTTGAATCTAATGAAACTAATCATTTAATGCTTTTAGTGTTTTAAAATAGGAATCGAGAGGATCCATTGATGAAAATAAGTTGATGTGCCTGCGCCATATTTATGGCTTAGTTTATATGAAGACAGCATCAGTATATTCGTTGTCATCGCAATGAAAGGTTCTGTGGCAAAAACATTTTTCCCTTTTGTCTTTTCGTCATTCATCGGGCTGCCAAAGATCACATTTTCTTTTCTGCGCAGACTTCCTAGTTCAGTTTTGTCAGGTCTCGATGAGTGGTGTTCCATTGATTGCTTCAATTTCTTTGCAATGTCGGGATTTTGGCCTTCGATATTTGTCCTTTTGAATTGATCGTCGTTTATTTTCGATTATGGACATTAAGCAGTATAATACTCCTACTCATAATATGATGAGTGGATTGGGGCATAAGCGGAACACTTAAATCTGAACACCTCTCCTAACAATAGCAAGATATGGTCATCACCGCCAGGGAACCCGCGACACACTGCCCACCCACCCGATCCGTAAGCCGCACAGGCCAGGCGCCCGCCGCCACTCCAGCCTACACATATAGCCGCCTCGGGCCGGCGGCGGGCGCCCGGCCCGGCAACGTCACCCATTAGCCCGTCTGCTGCCCGCACCCGCTGGAAGTTTTTAGGCGAATGGTTTGGTCTGAAAAAGAAATGTGTGGAAAAATTGTGCTGTATGCTGCCGATTGCGATCCTGTAAACCGTTACCTGTGAGATAGATACCTAGTTGCTCGTTATCTGTTTTACGTAGCATTGCAATTCGAATTTCATGATAGCGAGGACAGTTCAGTACGAAGTGTTTTTGCTCTTCATATGGTAACTGGGTCGTGTGAGTAAGATGTGTATAGCTGGTATCGTCGGCAAAGAACAATATGTCATTATCAGTCTTGTCGGCTAGGTCTTTAAGCTATATAAGCGCAAGGAGAGGTCCCAGAGTATACCCTTGCGGGCACCCAGCATGTATGGTCCTAGGCGTGCTGAAACTGTTGCCTACCTTAACTATCTGCTTATGGTCTGAGAGATACGATTCCAGCCAATTTAGAAGAGTTCCTGATAAACCACAATATTTCTTGCACTTGAGAAGCAGGCCCTCATGCGATATCTTGTCAAATATTTACTAATGTCCAGGTAAATGGCTGTAATGTGATTGCCGCGGTCCAGTGCTGCATCAAGATGATTAATTAAATATAGCAGCTGAATTTGCGTGCTATGTTTTGGACGGTATCCACTTTATTTTTCAGAGAGCAGCCCATTCTCAGTTGAGTGTTCATATATATTATGCAATACGATTTTTTCAAGAAGTTTTGACACACAAGGAAGTACACTGATTGGTCTGTAGTTATCAGGATCCGAGCTTGACCCTTTGCTTTTGAAAATGGGATGAGCATTTGCGTCTTTCCAGGTGGAAGGAAAAATGTCTTGGCTTAGTGACATGTTGAATATTTTAATGAGTGGAGCCTTCATCAATGTGGCAGTAGTTTTTAATATTTTGCTGGGAGATTGCTAGAAACGCATGATTTGTTTGGATCGAGAGTGTTGAGTGCCCTCAGTACTTCATCCTCTGTCAGTACTCGTCTGTTTGTCAGTCTGCGTTTACCAGAAGTTGTGAAAGTTTGTCTGCATCCATGCTTGTGTAGTCCCATACTTGTTTGGTTGATGCTTTAGGGGTGGTGATGCAACCTTGATAGTGACAAAGGTAGGAATGTGATCTAGTAGTGAAGGGGGGGGGGGGGGTGAACCTCACTGTCTGCAGTGATGTTTGTGTTCGATGTCAGTATTAAGTCTCGTAAGTTGGCTGTGTCTTGTGTAAAGCGTGTTGGCTGATCAATGAGTTGTGCCAGATGGAGTGATTCAACTGTGTGTTTCAGACTGACTTCAAATGGAAAGATATCACTGTGTTTAGTAGTGAGCTTCAACTAGATAGTTATTACCGGCATTAAAATCTCCCAAAATCGTTATCGATGCAGGGTGATATGTATGTGCCATGCCAACACTGTCTGACAAGATATCTAAAAACTCTGTCAGTTGACTGCTTAAGAGATTGGGTGGGACATAGACACAGCAGACCACAATAACTTGTGATTTGATTTTGGTGAGGGACCAAACCCGTTCAACTCCTTCCAGTTCGAGATCAGGTAGTCTCTTTGCTGGGAGTGTTGATTTAAAGTATGCTGCTACTCCCCCTCCATGTCGAGGCCTGTGCTTTTTCATTGGGTTGTGGTTGTCGTGTAAATTGTTCAAGCTAGGATGGACCTGGAGTCAAGTTTGGTTTCAGTCAGAAGCAGGATGTCAATGTTGTTATGTGTTGTGAAGAAAGCAAGTTCGTCCAGGCGTCGTGGAGATGTGATGCTGTTTATGTTGACATGTGATATTGTGACATTCTTAGTTGCTGGTGGTCCTGGGTTGATTTCCAGCGCACTGATTATTAAGCACGTGTCAATTTTAGGAAGTAGTTTAAATGACAGTTTTGAGCATTTGTGTGCAGGAGCTGAGCCAGTGAAGGTAAGATGTGTGCGTGAAGGAAAAGAGTGGGTGAGAATTGGACAATGGCATGGCATGAGGGTTGAAAGGGATAGAGGAAAAATACCAGCAACTGCTCAGCAGCCCACCTCCAATGTCCCAGCTGAAAAGGTTGATTAAATAATGTCAGAAAAAGTCACCGGAAGCAGCAGGCTAAATTTGGCAGCGGGCACGCAGCAGCATCCAGGAACTGGTGGCAAGTGGTCAGTGACTTGAGGGTCGCACTAGTGACAGTGTGGATAATAGTGGAAATGCAATGGCACAAAAAGGCAGTGATGAAGAACAGAAAACAAATAAGCACAATGGCTACTCTAATCATGCATCAAACATGGCTATGTCATTGGGGCAAAGCACACCTCATATGGGCATATCACATTGTGAATCATGGACCTCAAACCAACAGAAATACAATTACCGTTAACAAATGCAAATACAGTCAAGCAGACATAGTTAGCACAGAATGCCTGATGTGAAATGATGGCCTCGAGCAAAAGTGTCATACATCAACCACGACATCAACACAGTATGGAGCAATAAACTTATTACCTAGGGGTGCCACAGCCTTAAATGTTTCAGTCACTAATGACGGTACTAACGTGAGGGTGTCTCTGCAGCGGTGGATGGGCCGGGGTCTCATGATCATCCGCATTTCCGTTGGGATTCGGTCGATCACTCTACTTTTGTAGTCACGAATACGTCCGTTCTCTTGTGCACCAACGTATTGCTTTTATCATCGCAACACTTCAGATAAGACTCCACGAGAGCAATTTCGCTTCATATTATAAATAGGCTCTCACACACCAGAAAGCACTAGGTGTTTAGTACTTGGTCTTGTAGGCCGGCGCAGGGGCATAAGAGCGAGCAGGCTTGTACGCCGGGGCAGAGGCATACGAGCGAGCAGCACCGTTCTCCATCCATCCATCCTGCACCGTTATTCTCCGGCATCCGATAGCCCTGAAATGGTCATGACCGGCCGAAACTGCTCTGATCTAAACTTCTGAAACATCACGGCATCGTATTTACGAGCATCTTATGGTTCTTCAGCAGCTCCGCTAGCCACAAACGTCTTTATTATCTCACACTCCTCACCTGAACAAGAATCACATCTCGCACATTTCTATAACCGTAGATCGCAAAGTACATGATACTACCCCAAAGATCTGCACTGCTGTAGTTACTCTTTAGTCTAGTTAAATTTGCTACCAGGTAATCATAGAACGAATTCTTTAAGATTTGGTGTCTATTTTAAAAGCAGACAGAACACTTTGCCGTGAGTTAAATTGGCGATTGGGTTCTTCAAAATTCTACACGGTACATGGATGCAAAATCAAGTTTTCCTCTTGTACGATAGAGTGAATAACCTGCAACCTTGACCAAAATCGATCAGTGACCACCCGCCCCCTACCCCCTTCCCCCACCGCCTTGCGTTCGTCTCCGTGCTGTGAGGTGGCTGTCACCAGTTCCGGAAGTCCTGCATTTTATCTTGTGTTGAAGAACGTGTAAATCCATGGTGATGCTGTAATTAGAAATAGAAATAAACGCTGCACATAGCGCTAACCGATTTCTTGCGGTTTAGTCATACGCCGAAGCTGATGAAGCATACCAAAGGAATGATATCAATGACTCGGCAGCATCACTTACACACCAAAGGAATGATATCAGTGACTCGACAGTATCACTTACGCACCAAAAGAATGGTATCAATGACTCGTGAGCATCATTTAAGGCATTCTTTTTTACGTAACCCACTAGCTGCTTACTATGACAAACTCAGTGATTGTCCAGCGTTGAAATATTGCTCTCTAGATTTAAAACGCTGTTGTAGTGGTGTTAGGCGTTCTTAAAGCCTCAAGGAAACTATTCTTGCTACAGTTGCAAATGACGGATCTCTAATGTCACCAGCGATACCACAGGCTCAAAAGAGATGGGTGGGCTGTTTTGCCAAAGCAGCGAGCTTATCTTTACAAAACTTCAATACCACAGTCGTTTCTTCTCATCCTTGGTAACTTATTCTTCTTCCGATACCTTTGATATCTCGGATTATTCAAAGCGCAAAAAATACAAGTCATGCATTTGATCGGCAATATGGCTCATCTTTTCACCGCTTCTAATGATTGGCTGAGTGCTTCATCGACCTTTTAGCAATGATCCCGTCTCAGAACTAGACACAAGCTTACGCATCCAATGCAGTTTCGGGCGTGCATACTTTTTAGATGGCCAGGTCTAATCCAAAGATGGGGGACGCCTAGAAAAAGATCTTTCGCAGACATGTCGTCGTTTCCTCTCGTGTTTGAAGCAAAACTACGCTCCCTTTATGGTACAGTAATTTATTGGCGGTCATCACGACATGAATGCCAAATTTCACACGAACAGACTTACATTATAAATATTTGTTCACACCAGAGCACTAGGTATTCAGTACTTGGGCTTGTAGGCCGGCGCAGGGGCATACGAGCGAGCAGGCTTGTACGCCGGGGCAGGGGCATAAGAGCGAGCAGGCTTGTACGCCGGGGCAGGGGCATAAGAGCGAGCGGGCTTGTATGCCGGGGCCGGGGCATACGAGCGAGCAGGCTTGTATGCCGGGGTCGGAGCATAAGAGCGAGCGGGCTTGTAGGCTGGGGCCGGGTGGTAGCTAGGCTTGTGCTCCTCATAGCGGGGCTCTCCAGTGTAGGTCACCTCGGCGTTGTAGCCTCCGTAACCGTGCTGGTCAGCGATGTACTTGACGTGCTGGGTACGGCCATCGGGCAGGTTGACCGAGTAGTAGCCGTTCACATTCTTGGTGTCACTGTTCTCGTTCTGAGAGAAGACGGCACCGGAGTAGTGGTCGTTGACGGCATAGTCAAATTGGTAGGGTGTGTCGTAGTTGGCTGGCTCCTTGTAGGACGACTGGTGGTAGCTCGGGCCATGAGAGTACGCCGGTTGCGGGGCGTAGCTGTTGGCAGGAGCGGCGGAGGCAACAGCCAGCAGAGCGGCAGCGATGAACACCTGTGGAAGTAAAAATGCTGTCATTTCCTACAAGTCCATCTTGTTACATCTGTGGTTCTCTTCTAGCGGGTTTTGAGATATGAAGCGGTATTGTGCCACTAACCAAAAGAAAGCTGATCATTGGGGTTGGAGTATGCAGCTTTGCACGAGCGTGCTGGTACTTGCCTTCATGTTTGTAGCGTTGGTCTTGTCCGACTGATGCTGTGAACGGCGAACGGCCTGGTTTTATACGCGCTCACGGTCTTGACCTTGACAGAGAGGCTGGGCGCGGCCCCGTGAATTGAATTTGGACCGGTGCCAGGACAGCGGATTGCATGTTCGCTACTTCCCACTTGCGTTGAATATTAACGTAGCGAATTGACATGAATTTGGTTTGAGTTTGGCAGGAAAGGATGTTAACGTTAAAGTTGTTTCACTACTGTTGTAGTTACTTGCGTTGCGCTGGAACATATGCGACACGTGAGCGTTGCAGCGCGGCTGTACCTGTTCTTGGAGCGTTATACCACGATAAACGGTCGGAGCGTGACACGGCACAGCCTTCAAATTAGACGACAACACATATATAGGGTACCTCTACTGCGAAAACACAATTCTGAAAGTTTTAGAGCAGCGCGGCTTACCGATGAGGCACTAGGACTAGATGAAAATATGCAATGATATCACGAAACTATTCTTCTATTACTTCTAGCGGAAGCAGTTCTGTGGAACGTAAGGTTTGGGAGACGTGCATCGGAGAGCCAAATTATTGTATTGTTTTGGGACATGGGTCAATTTATGTTAAGTCAACCAGGCACACTCGTGCTTACTTCACCTCATGGGCCCGAGGTTGGCCTTTCATCTCATTGTCTGAAAAACATGGTGCAATCTATATTCTTTGAACAGCTATGCAGTTATAGACCAATTTTTGCCGTTCAGCTTATAAAGCATGTGAGCGATCTATTCTTGATCGGTTGCATATCCAGTTCAAGCATTGGCAGATCACGCACAGCGGCGCGTCACGTCAGGTCACCGGGCGTGGTCGGCTCACTCCGTCGGCTAATGTGACAGTGATCTTCAAGAGATGCATTTCGATATAAATCAGGTCACTTAGGTAGTCTTCCGAAGGATGCAAACGGTGTCCGAATGGCGAATGCGTCTCTGTCGTCCTTCACGAGTCTTGCATAGTTGGCAACGTCGTGCGCTTTTCTGCCATCACAGCACACCAATAGCCATCACATCAAGTTGATCTAAAGTTGCATTAATATATTTTCCAATGCCACATTGGGAGCCGGAGGAAAGTCGCCTCGGTTACCGACAGTACGCATATAATTCAACGCCGGCTCCGCGTAAGCGAGACCGGGGGCAAATAGAGGGTCATTTTATGATAGAGCTTTATTCCCGGGAGGTCAGGAAATAAAGACGCACAGTTTTGCTCTTTTTAAGAAGTGGTTCCAGCGAATGCGCAATGAAAAGAAACTATTATAATTAGGCGAAGAACTCGAATGGAGAAAGTATGGAAGACCACGGCTCGGAGCTTAAGATATAATTCGATATTGTGTTTTCTGTATATTTCCACGTATTCAACCCCACGTCGTTTGTCAGTTTTGCAGTTGTATCATTGAACGCCAAGGATATTTTTTTGTTTAGTTGATGTCAGCACACATGCAGCATTAACAGCATGCATGCAGCATTGGACGAGAGTGCTGGTGCTTGCCTTCATGTTCGCAGTGTTGGTCTTGTCAACCGGTGCTGTAAACTGCGAACAGTCCACCTCATACATGCCCGCCGTCTTGACCTTGACTGGGAGGCTTGGTGCGGCTCCATGAGTGAATATAGGTCAGTGCTGGAAGTGAAGCATGTGCGGTGGCTAGCTTATTGTCAACGGTATTACAGGTGAGATAACATTTTTGCATACCCTATTATTTGATTTGACTACGAAAGACCGTAACCTCCTGATCATTCATGTCCAGTGCTCATGATAATCTTAGATGGGCGTTGCACCCAGTCGTCCGTGAGTATACGACTAGATACAGCCACATTTAATTCGGGGTTGGCTTCGGTGCAGCGGACGAGCCGTCAACGACCCAACCTTCGCGGTGAGAGGCAAGAACGAACACAGCCGCAGTAATCATTAGATTACTCACCGTGATTCTGTGCCAATAAATTGGGATCAGTGGGTGCATGTAGGGAATGTGAAACACTTGAATAGGTCAGCTTGGTAAAACAATAAATTGTGAAAAACTCTCTTTGCGTGCTTGACGATTCAGACATGTTCAGTACACGTGTAAGACACTTGACATTTTGCACCCATGTATCAAGAAGAGTGCCATAGCGTTATGTGAACAGCTTGCAGTCGCAAATGCGTAGTACGAATGGTAGGTGTCCGATGCGACATGTCCGATTAGCGACGTGTCAGCCATTGTTTCTAGCATCTTACCGCAAACGCTTCTCCTATCAGTATCTTGTCTATTGACCGCGTAAATGATTGGGTTGTGTGTGTGTGTGTGTGTGTGTGTGTGTGTGTGTGTGTGTGTGTGTGGTGTGTGTGTGTGTGTGTGTGTGTGTGTGTGTGTGTGTGTGTGTGTGTGTGTGTGTGTGTGTGTGTGTGTGTGTGTGTGTGTGTGTGTGTGTGTGTGTGTGTGTGTGTGTGTGTGTGTGCCGTGTCTGTTAAACTCGTGATTGATTATTGTGCGTTAGGTCTGCCACAGTTTTTTGTGGTGATTGGTGACCTCATATATTGTAGTAAGATTTTCCCGTTGGTAATACGGTGAAGAGATCGCCGCTCGGGGCTGTTGTGTCGTTTTCATCTTGGCCGTGCGGGTGACCCACATCCGCGCTGCCCTGTCCGCTATGACCGACACCGGGCGCGGGGTTAACGTTATGCCCGGCCGCGTGTGGCGGCATTTTTCCGTCGCTCGCGGTTTCCGTGATGTTGTTTGGAATACCGACAGGAAATTGCGTGCTTTGGTGACATGGCAATGACAAAAACATCATGTTGACATGATCGTCCGATTCTGTCCCTGTCCATTAATGTTCTTATAGTGAGAAATCTTGATTTTTACTTGCTGGAACGTACGCCCACCAAGGTGAAGCATGCCGTTGAATGATGGCGCGGAATTAACTTCATGTCAACATTAAGTCATGAGACTTATTACGGTGTTCAGCTGTAGCACGCGAGTCATGCGAGACTAATTAAGGAGATGCACAAGTGCTTGTTATTTACGCGTCACATATTTATTTCATAAAATAATCTTGGAAGGAAAACACATTTCCCGCTGGAAACAGAAATCACTTGGGGAAATGAATGGGACGCGGCCGGTCACATTCAACTATGGAACAGCGCATCAGGTGGGCGTGACACAATTGCTTCCTAGACGATTCGGTGGGTCAGTTCAAGGTCGGGTTGGCAACGGAGAGGGGCGACTGGCTGGTGACCGACTCAATATTGATTGAGATGATTTTGCTGTTTTAGGTGTGCATGCACCAGTGGTTGATATTCAACCGCAAATAACTGTGCTCTTGTGTAGGGTGCAGGATGCTATTGTGGTCAATTAACACAATTCTGTGTGGGAACTGCCATATTCGCTTGAAGCCGAACGCTACGGAGACGGTAGGGACTTATGTTTGGAGCGCAAGCAAATGCCTCTCTGGCATCATAAGCGAGTTTTGTCTTGAAGATGTATGGAGGCAGTTAAACCCCTCTAAATAGGAATAAACGTGGCGGCGATCAGGCCAACCACAGCAAACGCGTACAGGTCATGTATTTGTTAGCGAGACACTTTGCTGTAGCGTTGACGTACAGGCGATTCCTAAATTACTAAAACATTACGATTACGATTTTCCGATACGATACGACGATACGATTACGATACGATACGATTTTAGACGATTACTAAACAAATCATGGTGGTGAAGTATTACGAGAAAATAAAGCTACCCTAGAGATATTGCACGAAATATTACAAGGAGATATTCACGTCAAAAGGTCCAGCTGAAGGGATAATGGTTATATTTTTTGGAAGTGATCAAGCTGCAAAGCTCACCGCACAGGAACATGGGCAATGTGACGGTCTGATTGGGGGCGAAGAATGCAAATTAGCGTTGAGTAGAAAGAACAAAGTTAACGCTCCGGCATCACGTGATTTACAGCGGAATCATCGCCCACTATTGGAATTATCTCAAAAGCATCGTAGCCGTGTACATCAACGACGTTTTTGTTCACGTTTTCTTTAACCCAGCGTCGGGGCATCGTAGCCCTGGTTCCCAGGAAAGAAGACCAGACCGGATGACAAAACAAGAGGTCTCGATGTTTAAGAGATTTAAGTTATATAATTGTTGCAAAGGTTATTGCTATTCGCATTGGCTGTCATCCATAAATGGGTGTCTCCATATAAAACTGGATTGGCGAATGTTAATTTATAGGTGAAAACATAAGGTTAACGGCACATGCCGTTAAGTATTGGGATAACGATTAGACTGGAGGATTGATGATTGCGTGCGATATCTGGCTTCGCTCGATTCACTGGAATACCATTGTTATATCTGTTCTTTTGGAGCGTACAATTTTGAGGACAATCAGTGCCGTGGATAAAGTTCTCAGCAGTAATGCCCTTTCGGCAGTAGTGCACAGCTGGTTTACATCAAACTGGTTTTAGTGTGGTCGCGGCACGTTCTAGAAATCTCATATGAGTGAAATGTTGTTCGACTTGACAACATAAATTTTAGAGATCAATATAGAAATTAACATAAGCATTTTTGGCACCAGAATGAATAGTGTAGAGGGAATTATACGCTTCTGTTTCTGACGAGATAACATTGTTCTGCCAGTCAGTCAAGCAACTGCAGCAATCGGCAGAGACAGTACTGCGCGCCAAGAACGAGCTCAGCAAATATTTTTGGTTGAACCTTAACTTAAACAAGAGTCGGGTGATGTTGGGGGCTCAGAAGGACAGTAACTGGTCCGTTTCAGGAATACAGACCGCAACGATAAGCGGAATGAGAAGGTTTAGAATTAAGTAATGCGATTCATAATGCGAGACTAGCCGCGTAAAGTTGCTAAAAGAATACTGACCCAGGATATGGAGCATGGTGGGATGAAAGGATGAGACGTTCAGAGATGATGCCAATCATTAAACATGAAGTAGATTAAGTGTCTATACTCGAACCGGGAATCAATTAGGCGTAAACTGATACAGATACGAATGACACTTGCTCGTTAATCGACATGTTCAAAAACAGCCTGGGCAAAAACGAAATAAAGCGCTTTAGTATTCGAAGATTTTACAGAGATATAAGTGCTGAACTTAATGAACACATCAGTTCACCTACACAGCAAACAGCATAAAGTTGAAATGATTCGGTACCACAAAAACATACGAGCTAACAAAAGGATCGTATTTATTAAAAGCCTAAACCAGCAAGGAATCAATATGATTGACAATTTAACGATGAATGGTGGACGCATAATGGACGTAAACTACATTAATCACAACATTTTAAGGTCGGGACCGAACTCCTGGCACAAGAAACGCTATTACGAACAATACCACACAGGTTCAAGCTGATGGTCGGAACGAAACCTTGGCAGGTGTTCAAATGACGTTGCATGAGAGAGGTGTCATTGTCATACATGGCTGGATAGACTTATATACACTAACAGGGCAGAAGACAGATGTTGACTTACCTGCCTTCGCTTATAATCTCTCAATACTGCTGGGCATGGCGCTGATTTCAGCAATGCCAGCTGTTGCCAACACGTAACGAAACCTGCCAACCGGCTATGCGCTCTAAAAATGAGAGACGTGGCTGAGGGTGCCACGTGCGACTTACCTCGTTAGAACTAATATCAAATGGAAGTCAGATCAGAACTAAAAGGGTGTGATCTGTCCCAAAGTCCTTTACCGTCTACGGGCAGTAGATCCTAAAAACAGAGGTGCACAACATAGTGACAAGCCGCAATTTTAACTTCGTCGATGTGATTTGGGCAGGACTGCAACTCAAATACATTGAGATTTACTCCCATACTGAGATGATCCAATAAGTTTAAAATATCATTGTTCCTGTCAGTGTGCATGCCCATGGGAAGTTTTAGTCAAGTTTCTGTTCATGTAAACGGGTGTTAAAAACTACAACTCGTATTTACAGACCCTAACCTTTTGAAATGCGCAATTCGTGTCAATTCATCCCGACTGATGTAAGCACTCAGTCACTTATTCCAATGGAAAATTACAAAATGAATATGTCATAGCAAACAGTCAGTCACTATACATTGGTTCATCACTCAGCATCCTTGCCTTGTCGCTTGCATGCCGCCACCACCACCAACTGTAGAAGCTTGTTTTCAATTCGTGCCACTAATGTCGGCGTAATCCGTTAGTGTGGCATTGCTATAAGTTTGTGGAAGACAAAGTGTCACCTCCACACGCCAGCATTCGTGCTGACACAAACTCAGGCCAAACCTAACCCTCCCTCTCTCTCTCCCTCTCTCTCTCTCTCTCTCTCTCTCTCTCTCTCTCTTTCTCTCTCTCTCTCTCTCTCTCTCTCTCTCTCTCTCTCTCTCTCTCTCTCTCTCTCTCTCTCTCTCTCTCTCTCTCTCTCTCTCTCTCTCTCTCTCTCTCTCTCTCTCTCTCTCTCTCTCTCTCTCTCCTTCACTCGCTCTCGTTCTCGCTCTTGCTCTTTCTCTTGCTTCTCGTTCGTGCTCTAGCTCTTCCTCTTGTGCCTGTTCTCGCTCTCGCTCTCGCTCTTGCTCTCGCTCTCGCTCTTTCGTAAGCTGTCTCGCTCGCGCTGTCTTGTCTGATAACAATTCGTTGTGATTCAAGACTTTTTAAAGTTGAATAATGATTCAAAACACAAATTATCAATAACTGGCTCAATTTGATTCGTAATTGAATTTTGTTGGGTCTGATTCTGATCCTGATGCACGAAACATGGATATAATCATGTCTTGAAACACCTTGGCACGAACGAGAGTGGATGTCACGTATCGGGGACTTTGATCGGAATTAAGAAGTTGCGTTGGAACACTCCGTAATGCATTATATCAATGGTCATTCTCAAACAGTGACGCGGAATAACTTATAAAATGTCAGTGTCACGTTTCCAGGTGGAGGTTCTGGGTAAGGCTAGGGTGTAGGGCTAACTGAGCTGACAGATGCTTTGTTTCTGGTTGGAAGCTTGAAATGAAGAAACCCTTGAGGGAACTGTCCTACCTCTGTGGCATATTTGAGAGAAAAACCATACTCTGGTTAAACCCCAGCGAAATTTAGTCTTGTAACAGCTGTGTGTATTGGTACTGCTGCTCCATCAAGTTAGAATAATGATACACATTTTTGTTATTGTCGAGTTGAACTTATGTTGCTAACGTCTTTTTGCATCGCCACACTTCTTCCTTTTTTGAGAGCCCCACAGTTTATCAAACATGGCCAACAACAACAGTGGTTGCGACGACTGCAGTTGTCGCGAGAAGTGTCGTCTTGACGACGGCAGAATCTGCGTAGGGCCGTTATCAGCTGTTACGGATCAGAGGTACCATTTTTTGGCTGTTTTAACCCGCATGTTCCAGACCTGTGGCAAAATTTTGCTAGTCCCAGTGCCACTATGCCACTTTCACTGGTATCAAATACGCCATTACAAATGAGCGTTTGTCACTGATACAGCGGGTAGCAAGGTCCATGTACCGACAAGCGCATTCGTTAAAGGGAATGTTCCACTCTTGAAGATATTGAGTTACGCATCCGATATGATAGGAAATGCTTCGTTATAACTATTGGTGAGCTTTCGAAATTCAAAAAAGATGCTAAGTAGCAAAATTTCAAAGTTTATAAAATCGGGCCCCATTACATCATTGTTTGACGGCGTCATGAAATGGGTTTGTGACGACAGCAAAACCTGGCAGCATCTGGCAACCAGACCTAAAGTATACCTAGAAACACACGAAAGCTGACGCCAACCGGCCTTTCTCATCGCGGCTGCTGTGTCCGGGGGCGGACTGGTGGGTGGGTTATTTGTGGATTTTTTTTGTCTTGGTGATGGCGTAAGAAAAGCTTTCGTGGACTGTTTGACATGCCCAACGTAGCGTTTGCCAGCTTTTATGGCAGATTATGAAAATCAAAGCACGATGTGCTGTGCTGCTGCTGCTCCTCCTTTGCTGTTGGTGATTTCGACAATACTTTATCGGCGACCCATCGTTGCGCGCAGTGCTGTAACTGTCCTTATTGCTTGTGACTGGAGATGGGGTGTCGTGCCAAAATTAATAAATCTGTAACATTGTCTTTATTGTTTGTAACTGGAAGGGTGGTGTCATGCGAAAATTAATAAATTTGTAACCTTGTCATGCATTGATTGTTAAAGCCTTTGCTGTTGCTGTGGTGAAAATGGTAAAGTTGAGATACCAATAATTTTTTGTTTTGCTTAGGATTGCTCATGCAATTAATAGTTAATCCTGATATAGCCATTGTGATGCAGCGATGTTCTTGCCGTAGACAGTCCTTTGGCATTGTTAAATAAATTTTTACCAGTCATTCATAACTTATAATCTGCTATCTGATAGGCTTGACAAAGAGTACTCAACCAATGTGGTACATTATGTTTTGGCGCTGGACAATAGTTTCATTTTGGCACTATCTTGGTGCTGTTCTTTGGCATGACATAATGAATAACCATATGGTTGTTTTCGACTGCAATCCCTGCCGCTTTCATAACAAATTCCAGCATGAAATGGTGGGTCAAGCATGCGCTCTTGCATTGACTGCCTGCCATCTGACATCTGACTGCCTGCCAGCTGACATATGACTGACCAAAAACACATGATACAATATACAAATTTCTATCAGCAAAGCAGACAATCAAAAAGTGGCATCACTTGCTCAGCCTGCTTTGGGAATCCGGAAAACGCACGTGAGAAACATACAAACACATCTTCCACTTTCATGGTCATGCAACATGCTGCAGCCATCAGGCTGCTTTACTAAAAGATAACAAGAACATTGTACACGTGGTGAAATGACACTGCAAACATGCTGACCTTCCACAAGGCTGGAGACATGACAAGTGCGTGTAGTTATGGTTGGATGGGCAGCATGCAAGGAAGTGATGAAGCTCCCAGTGCAAACCGGGTTCATGATAAACATATTATTAAGTACTGTCCAAGACACCAACAGCAATACTTTTCCACATCTCTCAGCACCCAGCATCCCACGCAGGTTGCAGTGACTATGACATTGATTACTCAGAAGGAATGCTTGCCTGCATACAATATTTGTGAAGTCAGTGCAGTGTGCATCAGTAACAATAAAGCTACACTTTCAGAATTCTTTAGGGAAAGACAATTTTGCAAAGCCATATAATGTGAGCCTACACTGAGTATGTTCATTGGTGAGCGGCAAGCACAAGCTCCTGCTGCCAAAATGAATTGCTGATATAATGGCATACAATATATTATGTACAAGCTGTAATACTTCAATAGGTTCACAATGTTGGCACGATCATAGTGAAGCACCAGTACCAGTACTTGCCTTTGTACAGCCCTGCAACAAATGTGCTAGTATTTCTCTTAGTTTGCTAGCATTCCTTTGTCGTGTTCAAACACATACATAAAGGTAGAGGCAGGCATCAATATTAATAGGCATCAATATATCATATTTTATTTGAAGTCAGTAGACTGAGGAATACCAAAACCATGCTCTCTCTCTCTCTCTCTCTCTCTCTCTCTCTCTCTCTCTCTCTCTCTCTCTCTCTCTCTTCTCTCTCTCTCTCTCTCTCTCTCTCTCTCTCTTCTCTCTCTCTCTTCTCTTCTCTCTCTCTCTCTCTCTCTCTCTCTCTCTCTCTCTCTCAGAACAAACCTCGCACGCACACTCCCCATCACATCAAGACCAATACAAGCCACTCTCACACCACCAGTTATCACACGCATTTTGAGCCCGCGATTCACACTCTTTTGTCAAACTAAGTGTGATCTCACATTTGCACAGCTCGCAGGACTATCAAACTTCAGGTGTTGTCATCATTTCCGCACAGATCTTCAGTCACAACACCCGACTTCACCGTGACCTCCCATCGAAACAAAGTCTCAACGGGGGTTCATGATAATGCGGCTCAAGAGCTTCTTCTTGTGCAACACAGTTTTTTGTTCAAGATCCAAATTTATGGTGCCATATGTGTTAAATACTTAGATAAATATCTCTAAAATAACTGTAATGCTTCCCTAATTTCATAATGCCTTGCCAACCCATCAAACCGTGCAAGGTTCTGTGCTCCGGTACACAAGGCGCCAAACGAGCTGTCTGTAGGCAATACCTTAGTAGAATAAGAAAACAAACACCAGCAGGAGAAAAAGACAGATGTGCCGGCGCGTCTTCTTTCTTATAACTTCGGGAGAGGGCCCGTTTTTGGGTTGTCCGTACTTTTTGCAGACAGTGGCGTTTTTTTATAACATTGACCTATGGCTTAGAACTAAGGAAAACTGACCCTTTCACGGCGATTGTCGCACAACCCGAAATTGCTCACGCTTGTACTCTCGACACGCACTCAGCAGCAAAATCTTACTGACAGCCAATCATGTTCCGCGGACCGTACCACATGTGCAGCATCATCGTTGTTGCGAATGTATCAGCGGCCATGCTGTTTTGACCATAAACATAAAACAGCCGGTAATATTATGGGGATCTAATGACGTTTCTATGGCGTCATTTACCAGAAGGTGATTTTGAATTTGGCTGTAAGTAACCCTTTTCGTACTTGGCAGGCGTGTAGCTCAGGAAGCAGGGTGTTTTGGGTCTTAAAAAGGGCATATCCGTGAACGGCATCAAAATGTCCTCACGATGGCCAGTTCAGTTCAAAACGCCTTACAAATGTGGAATATTCCGAAATTTCTAAGGCCGCCTGTTTTTGGATAACGTGCCGGTGGGCGGAAAAACTACTGTCATTCCCAACACAACTTGAAACCACTCGTGAGATATTTTTGTGATCCCGTTTCACATCTAGGCACATACTCTCATAAACGCCACTGTTGAGCCTGGCGTAAACCTACTACTTGTCAGCTGTAAGTCAAAGGTGAGAAGCACCTGTCAACAGGATTTCCGTGGGCGTTTCCATTCGGTCGATCATTCCACTTTTGGAGTCACGAATATGTCCGTTTTCTTGTATACCAATGTATTGCTTTTATCATCGCAACACTTGACACAAGACTCTTCAAAAACAACGTGGTCTCACCTTATAAATGGGTTATTACACACCAGAAAACACTAGGTGTTAGTACTTGGTCTTGTAGACCGGCGCAGGGGCGTAAGAGCGAGCGGGCTTGTAAGCCGGAGCCGGGGCATAAGAGCGAGCGGGCTTGTAGGCCGGGGCCGGGGCATAAGAGCCAGCAGGCTTGTAGGCCGGGGCCGGGTGGTAGCTAGGCTTGTGCTCCTCATAGCGGGGCTCTCCAGTGTAGGTCACCTCGGCGTTGTAGCCTCCGTAGCCGGTCGTGGTCAGCGACGTACTTGACATGCTGAGTACGGCCGTCCGGCAGGTTGACCGAGTAGTAGCCGTTGACATTCTTGGTGTCGCTGTTCTCGTTCTGGGAGAACACGGCACCGGAGTAGTGGTCGTTGACAGAGTAATCAAACTGGTAGGGCGTGCCGTAGTGGTCCGGCTCCTTGTAGGACGACTGGTGGTAGCTCGGACCATGAGAGTACGCCGGCTGCGGGGCGTAGCTGTTGGCAGGAGCGGCGGCGGCCACGGCCAGCAGAGCGGCAGCGATGAACACCTGCGTGAACACAAATTATGATAGGTTACGGTTCCTTCATTCGTATTTCTCCGTACGCTATCGCTCAGCTTTACAATGTCATCAACGAACAAGCACTGCAATGGTATACATTTATGACACTGGAAGCTCAAATGAGAGCCGTTAATCAAGTTCGTGCGTTCTTGAACACGTCGTGAATGAGAGCTTCGAGAACTGACCTTCATGTCCGCAGAGTTGGTCTCGTCGACTGATACTGTGAAAGGAGACTGGCGTGGTTTTATACCAGGCCTCTGTCGTGGCCTTGCCAGCGAGGAAGGGTGGGGTCTCATGACAGGATATGCGGCGTTATCCGCAGCGAGGTGTAAATGTAATAATTCCCGCTTCATGTTTTGCATCAGACTGTGAGTTAGTTTTGTTGATACCGCACAATGCGTTATCCGCACCGCACAAAACCTAAATGAGTGCGTGAGGATTACATTTGCTGTCGCACTATCTGTAGTAATAGTCATTAGTTTGTACGTCGCTTAAAAAGTCGCCATTCAGAATGTTTAAAAAGGCGAACATATTTCGATGGTACCGGTATGCTTCACCACGGATTATTACTCCATCCCTTCCTCTGTTTCATGAGCATGATTTTTGAATCCAATGAAACTAATCAACTAAAGCTTTCATTGTTTTGAAGCAGGAACGGGGAGGATCCATTGATGAAAATAAGTTGATGTGCTAGCGCCATATTTATTGCTTAGTTTAAATAAAGACAGGATCATTACATTCGTTGTCATCGAAATGAAAGCTTCTTTGGCAAAAACATTTTTCCCTTTTGTCTTTTCGTCATTCACCGGGCTGCCAAAGATCACATTTTCTTTTTCTGCGCAGACTTCCTAGTTCAGTTTTGTCAGGTCTCGATAATTGGTGCTCCATTGATTTCTTCAATTTCTTTGCATTGACGGGATTTTGGCCCTCGATATTTGTCCTCTTGATTTGATTGATGTTTACTTTCGATTATGGACATTAAGGAGTATAATACTGATACCAATAATATGATGAATGGATTGAAGCATAAGCGGAACACTTAAATTTGAACGCCTCTCCTAACAATAACAAGATATGGTCATCACCGCCAGGGAACCCGCGACACACTGCCCACACGCCCGATCCGTAAGCCTACACGGGCCAGGCGCCCGCCGGCACTCAAGTCTACACATATAGCCGCCTCAGGCCGGCGGCAGGCGTCCGGGCCGGCAACGTCAACCAGCAGCCCGTCTGCTGCCCGCGCCCGCTGGAAGTTTTTAGGCGAATCGTTTAGTCTGAAAAGAAATGTGTGGAAAAATTTTGCTGTATGCTGCCGATTGCGATCCTGTAAACCGTTACCTGTGGGATAGATACTTAATTGGCACAAAAAGGCAGTGATGAAGAACAGAAAAGAAATACGCAGAATGGTTACTCTAATCATGCATCAAACATGGCCATGTCACTGGGGCAAAGCACACCTGATATGAGCATATCACATTATGAGTCATGGATCTCAAACCGCGAGCCGCGGGCATAAGTGCCATACATCAACCACAATAAACACACAGTATGGAGTAACAATCAGAAATGCAACAGGGTCAGCATCGCTACGACGTGCATTCTAAAAAGTTGTATTCTAGCAGTAAGTGTGGACCACTGGGACCATTAAACCAAGCTGACAACATACTTCTTAGAAATACGAACAAAGTACGAATGCCGCGGCCACCGTATTACACACAGCTACCAGATTTCGGATGAGGTGGAAGCAAAGCGCATCTCGTACTAGCATATGAGGTTTGCCTCTCCGTTCGTATTTTACGTCTAGCTTTCCCCGGCAGTCGCAACGTCAGCGTATGTTGCAGCGCTCGCAGCGTCTGCGTTGTCCGGTCCGCGGTCCTCAGTGGGGGCGGCTGCCCCGAATGCTGCACTACGACGAGTCGCCTCAGCTGCCCCGACAATCCTGTGTAGGTCCTCTTCTGTTTTAATTTGATGTGTGTTGCTTCGTTCCGCTGTTTTCATTTTCATCACGCAGCCATCGCTCCAAGCTGCCCAGATTTTGTTGTGTTGTCTGAGCTGGCGAGCGGCATACATCACCTTCTGGTTCTTTTTAGTCAGATTTTCAGTGGCAAACGCCCTTGTGATGGAGTCTGGAGTCAGACAGGACCTGCCCAGGTGGGTGGAGCTGTCTGCAGCTGCTTACGGGCGCTCCATGCCTCTTCCCTCTTCGTGTAGGACACAAACTTGCCGATTAGCGGTCGGGTGCGGCTGCCGCCGTCCGGGTCGGGCTGAGGTGTGCCGTCCCGATGAGCGCGGTCAATGTCGCCTGCATGAAGCTGGACGCCCATAGTTCTCGCTAGGTCAATGGCCAGGCGCACCGGCTTTTCGTTTGCGGTTTCAGCCACGCCGTTGAAATTGAGGCAGTTCCGTCCGGAGTACCGCTCACTATCTTCAATTGCCTGTGACTGAGCTCGGATGATTTCTTGTTGCTCACTTACTTGCTTCTTGAGCTCCTTGGTTTCTTTATCGCGAGATTCGAGCTTCTCCTTGAATATATGTCGCAGAGTGTTTCGCACTTCATTGTCGTCGAAGCAGGCAAGAAGAGCTCGCTTCAGTGGCTCCTCAGTCAGAGCACTCATTTTCTCACCTGCCCTTATCCTCCGTTCCTCTCCACGTCACCCTTGAACCAAGTGTCACTCGCCTGTCACCCGTGCGACCCGCTATTACTCACGAGAGGTCACACTCAAGGCTTCGAAACGGACTGGCGCTCGGCCTGACACGGCTGTTTACAGCCCCGGTCGGCGAGGGGAGGGAGGGTCGCGAGCTCTGACCTGGGCGGCGGTCAGGGACGAACTCTCTTGAGAATGTGTAGTGTAGCAATTTTGCTTGCACTTTCAAATCCGACCATTCCAACCGTTCCAACCATTCCGTATTGAGTCTAAGCGAAGAGTTTCTGCACCAACTCAAGAATATCATTGTTTTTAAAAATGATAGTACTGTCGTCTGCATAACATAGACACGTAATATCACAGATATGCAGTGGCATATCATTTACATGCGAACTTGTAGGAAATGTGTCCCAGGTGGAGCCTCAGCAAACCACCATACCAACTTGCCCATAAACGGATGAGGTACGTTGCGCATTGTCTGTCATTTTCTATCACGCGCCCAGGTAGCCGGCAAGATACCCTTCGTTCGGGTGGGGGTGTCGATTTGACCCCCGACTGAGATCTCGGGAACTAAGAAAGCTAGAGACACCAGATTTACAAGGTGTATTGACCTGTACGTAACCTCACTTAGGGCGAACTTTCAAGTCCCTAGGTCATGACTTTCGGGTCAAAAAGGTACAACAAATTAAAGTTCAAGGTTGGTCTCCAAAGTGCTCCCAGACCCCAGGAACCGTTTCTAAGCAAAAGGCCTCATGCCCATCAAGGTTAGTGACCTTGATTAAACTTTTGAAGGTCAAGGTGACCAAAATCATGCAAGATTGCTTTGGGTTTTGCATTTGACTAACCGACAAAGATTACGTTAGGCAGTGTGCTCCTCAAACCAAATGTTGACCTGGGTTATTTTAGGTCAATGACCTATTCTGACCTCTCAGAAGTCCATGTAAGATGCATAATGCGGTTCCTGCAATCAATAAATTGAAAATGAGCAACAGAATCTGTTCCATACAACAATCCCCATAGTACCAAAACAGATTGGTTTTGACCTTGGTTAGACCTTCATACCTGAACTTAGGTCCATGTCATTTGCTCATTCCACTGTTGTGTTGCCAAAGAAATCATCTCAGAAATGTATGGCTTTCTCTAACACTCCGTTGTTGGATCAGATTGAAGGATTCCCTAGAAATTGCTTTCGCTGAAACCATGGCCTGATTTTGACCTGCCATAGGTCAGCGACCTAACAAGGTACATCTATTAACTTTGACTTGGGTATCTTAATAAATGTATGGATGATGCCATCATTCTGAAAAACGTCAGGAAGTAAGTCAATATCAACAGTGTCACAAGCTTTTTCTTATCAAAGTTTACTCCTGAAGCATGTTCGACTTCTTGAAAACTATTGGTGATATGCTCTTCTGTAAGCCTAATCAACATATGGCTCTTCAGTTTATTTCTGGAAGCTAAACTAAGTGCATGTGAAATAAAGCACCTTCGTTAAGGCAGTGCATGGGTCGGTTATACGAGATAATTCCATTTTTATAGAGAGATTCTTCAATACACTAATACAAGACACAATACTTGATACAAGACACCAAAGAGCAATTCGGCTTTATATTACAAATAGGTTGTCACACAGCAGGAAACACTAGGTCTTTAGTACTTGGTCTTGTAGGCCGGCGTAGCGGCATAAGAGCGAGCAGGCTTGTAGGCCGGGGCAGGGGCATACGAGCGAGCAGGCTTGTAGGCCGAGGCCGGGGCATGAGAGCGAGCGGGCATGTAGCCGCTGCCGGGTAGTAGCCAGGCTTGTGCTCTGTGTGCTTGTGCTCCTCCTATCGGGCAGGTTGACCGAGAAGTAGCCGTTGACATTCTTGGTGTCGCTGTTCTCGTTCTGAGAGAACACAGCACCGAGTAGTAGTCGTTGAAGGCGTAATCAAACTGGTAAGGCGTGTCGTAGTGGTCCGTCTCACTGTATGACGGCTGGTGGTAGCTCGGGCCATGGGAGTACGCTGGCTTCGGGGCATAGCTGTTCGTGAGCTCGGCCATGG
>NW_023596461.1:34453037-34489295 GCF_011947565.3 Pollicipes pollicipes | reverse complement strand
GCACTGGTGACCGCCTGCCAACACAGATCACAGGTACCTTCAGGGCGCACTGGTGACCGCCTGCCAACACAGATCACAGGTACCTTCAGGGCGCACTGGTGACCGCCTGCCAACACAGATCACAGGTACCTCCTCCGCAGGGAAACGATCCCGCACACTCAGGCAGTCAGTTGCATTTGCGTTATGAATATGCGAGCGGGCACGGCGGTGTGTGCAGGGCGTTCGCATGCATACGCAGCAGGCAGGCGTCAGTGTTGCGCTACCACACAAACCAGGGTCACGTGGTGAATATGGCCTGCACCGCACGAACGTAAAACCGAAGGACAGGGAGCCTGTCGTCCGTCCTGTTTATCAGCGCCCGGACGGCAGCGCGTGGCAGACTCGTGACCACCGACAGATGGCTTTCATCTCCGTTAGAGGACGCCATGGTCGAAAGACAGGCTCAAACAGCCCAAGCCGCAGAAAGGGCGCCGGGGCTTTTTGGCAAAGAAACTTGGCCCGGAGACAAAATGTATCGAGCTTTGCTGCAAATGTTACTTCCGACCATAAATATATGATCATGGTTCAAACCGCCTCCAGAAGCTTGAGTTGACGAGTCAGCTTAACAAGTCTTGAGTTGACTCTGGGCTACAGGCGAGTCAGGCTCCCCACCCTCCGCCCTTCCCAAAGAGGTGCTCCGGCGAGAAGGGCCGGCCCCTCTGACCGGCCAGTTATGGACCGCAGGTGATGGCCCCCCTGCGACTCACGGGACAGGCCAGTGACCTGGCTGTGCTCCGCTCCCACACTGAGATGGGAAGGCGTCGTCTTCCCTCCCGTGCACCTGAGCTGTATAGCGTACTGCCGCGCAGCCTGAAGCGACTACCGGTCGTAACCTTCAATTGGCGGCTGAAATGTTAAAAGGAGTGTTCCACATTTGTATGGGATTTTGAACTGAAATAGCCCTATTAAAAATCATTTGTTGTATTTCACAGGCCGACTATTCTACGACTATTCTAAGGCCACCCAGGCGTCCTTAATGCCATAATAATGTTATTCAAGTCCTGCCATTCCATCAGCCATGCTGCAGTTAAGGCCAAGAAAAACATGGTTGTCGAGTTGTCCATATCTGGCGTTCGTGAGCATGATTTCCAGATAAAGCGGCCGTCAATAAGCTCTCAATCAATGTTTTACAAGATACGATGACGTAATCAAACAACGACGCATTTAGGAGCATATTTACTACATAGACAAATTTTGTTGTCTAGAACAGTCTTTTCCACTTGGAGGGAACGTTTCACATTTAAAGGTATCAAAACAGGCATCAGAAATGATCAAACAAGTTCACTTTTAGCTATTGGCTTACTCTTTAAATGGAAAAGTCTGCTCTAGACAGCACAATTATTTGTTTAGTAAACATCCTTCTCAATGCGCCATGGTTTGATTGCGTCATCGTACCCTGCACAACATCGATTGAGAGTCAATTGACGGCCGTTATATCTGGAAATGGCGGTCACGAACAGCAGATATGAACGCCTCGACAATTTTTTTTTCTTGGCCTTGACCGCCACATGGCTTATGGAAGAGCAGGATTTGAATGAAGGTTTGACGTCGTGAATGCCAAGGTGACTTTGAACCACTCTCCCCGATATACCTTCTCCATTTTCGTGGGCGTGGGGCTCAGAAACTAGAGGGGAGGGTACGTCTTAAGAAGGGCAGCGTTGTGAGTAGCACAAAAGGTCTTCAAGATAGCTTTTTCAACCCCATATAAATGTGGAACACTCCCTTTAAAAATACACCAGTTGTCATAAGTGAGCTTATTTCATCACACCTGATGCTGGTTTCGTTATCATCAAATGTGTAACATTCTGTTAAAGTTATCAAGGGAAATTCGGTGACATGATAGCGGTGCTCATGAGGAAATGTTTGTAAGCCGTGAGCAGGCGTGCCCGGCCGAGCTCATCTCTGCCACCTTAGTCGCCTTCCGTGACGGTAGAAACAAAAGACTAGAGTCTGCGCAGGATCACCCACATGCTCGGCGCTGCTGGACAGCTTCAGTCAGAAGGGGTGAAGTTCGCGCGTCCCAGCCAGGCAGGTGACGCTTGCTTATGTCAGCCCGGTGAACAAAGACCATGCGACCCGGCACGCATGAACCGCGTGAGCTGTGTGGACGGACCATGTCAACCAGGTGAACACAAACCACACGAACCAGGTGGTTACAGACCATGTGGACTGGGTGCATACAAATCATGCGAACCGGGTGGATAAAAACCACGCGGATCGGCTGGACACAAGCCACGTGGGCCGGGTGGACGCGGACCGTGTAGGCCGGGTGGACACGGACCGTGTGGGCCGGTTGGTCACAGACGGAGCTGGCTGGGGCCGGCGCCCCCCCCCCCCCCGTCCGTCGGGAGGGGCCGCCCACTGGACCGTTCGGCGCCATATGGCACGCCACTGTCTGCCCCGGCACCGAGCTGTGATCAATACAGCCCGGGGCGGCCGGCCGGTCCCGTGGCCGGCACTGACCCGACCCCGGCCGGCAGTGCTGACGTCACGCCGGCCGACGGTGCTGATCTGTGACGGCGAAGACGCTGAGCTGGCCCGGACGGCAGGCTCAGGGGGTGGGACCAGTCTCACGACCGGGCCGAGGTGGTCCACGCGAAGTCACAGCCCAGAAACGTGAGCCTGGCGGCTTACCTCGCCCGCAAAGTCAACACTGAACGGGGACGGCCGCCAATGCCTAGCCATACCAGACGAGCTAATACTTGGCGATTTTATGGAGAGTACTGATGTGATCTTCATACTGCTTCGACTCTCCGGCTGACAAACTGAGAGACGCTACCCTTTATCTACTACACAAGCGTGGCGGCCACTGTCACGCTTGTTGATCAGGATGTTTTTTGCCTACCCATCGCCCAGTGTCTGCAATCAACAGTGTGGCATATTAAAACCACATCGAAAGCCAAATGCCAGACACAATGTTTAAAGCAGACACACCAGGCTATCAATGACAGACTATTCACGAGCAAATGACCATCGCATATGGCATTCCCATTGCAGGTCACGAAAACACAGACCAGACAGGATATGCCCTGCCAGTCAGTTTATTCTGAAACGCTATTTGCCTTGCTGTCAGGTCATAGGAACAGCGCAAAACAGAGCAGAGACGTGGGACTTCCCGGGAGGGAGAGGGCGTCAAACAGCCAACGCAGAGCCGAGGGAAATAAACTGCGATTCAGAGCCGGGAGACAGAGCGCGAAGCAGTCGAAGCGAGCGGAAGCCGACCAGGGCTGCGGCCCCAGTCTGGCCGGCAGCCGAGGTCCTTAACCCCATTGAAGGGGAGTGTGAGCCGGACGGCGGGCGGCCCGGGCTATCATGGCCCGGCAGCCCACACTCCGGCTGCGCCCAGTGGCCAGGCGACCGGTTATATCGGGCCCGCTCGGATGAAGAAATAAATGCGCTACGGTGATTAATGTGGGCGAGATGACCGTCCGAAAGACCGCCTCCCGGACCAAGAGGCCCAGCGGGGGGCAGGGGTCAAGCGGGTGACCCCTGGGGTCGCCAGTGGTCGGAGCAGCACGAGGTGGCGCCTTAGAGGGGGTGGGGGGGCTTCGTGATAAGCTAAGACGGCCAGGCTTCTGCAGGTGGCACGTGAGAGACGCATGGCGAAGGCGCAGAGGGGATAGATAACCAAAGATGTGCTCATCACGACCAAATGCCACGCCACGAACTCTTGTGGGACCACACGGCCAAGAAGACGTTTGACATGCCGCCTCCATATCACTCCAAACCGCACTCAGTCGGATGCCTGCCCTGTCAGCTGCAGACGTCACTAGCGACGACCTCGGCTAGCGGCGGACGCATACGAGGTCATGAGCGGCCGGAGGAGGTCAGCGACACCACGGGCGGGGTCCGGCAGGGGGGGGGGAGGCCGGCGTGACCAGCTCGGCTCCACCCCGCCCGCCGGCCGTCACATAAGTCACCTGAGGCCGCGGCGACCAAGCGGAACGGTCGCACGCCGCCGGCACCGGAGCCGCTGCTCGTGCACGGCGCTGAGGAGCGGCGACAGGTGCGTGGCCTTAGTCAGGCACGACTAATGCGCTGTGCAGTACGGCACAGGGCATGGCCGGGGCACGGCAGGGCACGGCAGGGCAGGGCACAGCAGAGCACGGCCGGGCCACGGCCGGGGCACGGCCGGTGCACGGCAGAACACGGCAAGGCACGGCAGAACACGGCAGAGCACGGCAGAGCACGACCGGGGCACGGTAGAGAACGGCAGATCACGGCAGCACGGCAGAGCGCAAATCGGGATGGCAGGGCAAGGAGGGCAAGGGAGGGCAAGGGAGGGCAAGGGGGGCAAGGCGGGACAAGGGCGGGGCAAGGCGGGACAAGGCAGGGCACGGCAGGGCCCGCAGGACGCGAAAGGTGCAGGGCGAGCCAGTCGTGCAGATGAGGACGATGCCCGTGACAGGGTGGGGCGAGGCCGGGGTCGCGCCCTGGGAGAGAGACGAGCGGCAGACGGTCGTAACGCGTGATAATAACAAACGTTCGATTCTTTATCGACGTACGGAACAACTCTATTGGTGATTAGTGTCGCCATCTATCCTGCCCCTTGTCTGCGGACGCTTGGCGTAAATACGGACGAGGGGAAAGACGTTCCCTTAAAAGCACTTGCTCTGCAGCATGTTGCACGACGAAGGCAAAAGCTGGAAATTGGTCGCAGCCTTTTTATAAAAGTGAATGATTTCGTCACCAGTCATTTGCAGACCAGCTATCAGACCCAATACTTTGAAAACGTTGCATAATTTCCAAACGTCTTAAATTAAAACTACTTGTGCTCAGCCTCTAGAAGCTGTCAACACGCAATACTTCCGGGAACAGTGAGGAATGGTTTCCAAATAATGCTACCTACGGAAGCAGATAGCTTTACCTGCTAATACACGACCAGTTTGTTATCTTGAACAACAGTTATACGAAATGATGTCGAAGCACCTGTAGTTGTTGTATCACAATTAATGTTGCTGATCGCACGAGCCACGGTACGCCAACATCCATGAGGATGTCGGATGTGTGTAACCAATGACGTGGCTGGTCGCCAAGGAGCGGCCGATGATCAGCCGTCGGATGAGCCGTCCTAGCACACACTACCCCTGTTCCCTACAGTGCCCGGTTGGGCGTCTCTCGACCCTTGCCGGCGGCGTCTCTCGGGCCTCTCGCCGGTGGCGTCTCTCGGCCCTCGACCGGTGGCGTCTCTCGCCCATCGCCGATAGGTCCTCTTGGCCGCTTACACCCTCCACGCGGCGCCCCCTCCCGCACTAGCGTCGTGCCCTGTTCGAGACGGCCAACGGTGCGGAGAGGGCGCCCACCAGGTGCCCCGCGGGACTTTCCAGCCAAGGGGGCGTCAGGAGTTCGCCACCCGCGCCGAGCAGACCCGGCCCCGGCTGAAGGCTGCACGTGACGCGCCGGCCGGCGAGCCGCGCGGCCAAGCCCACGCCAAACAGGCCGGGCGTCGGCGGCCTGCCCAGATACCGGCGCCAGAGCGTGGCCGGTTGAGTCAGAGCCCCGCTTCGGACCCGGCTCCGCGGCCCGCGCGGCCGTCGCGGTCAGGGCGGACAGCGCCAGGTTCAGGCTCTGCACGGCTCTCGACCGGTCGCTGCTGGCGAATTTATGTCGCCCGCGAAAATGCACTCGCGGTTGAGGGCAGTGTGCGAATGGGATAAATTATTTCTAGAAGCCGGCACTTCTTCGTCGCGGAATAGGATAGTGCAATGCCACGGGTCGCATCGCATGTTCTGCCAGCGTTGTTATTGGTGTACTGTGCCAAAACAATTATTGAGGTGCTCCGAGTACGGCGTGCAGGCGGACATGGCTTCGCTAAAAAAACGGCCCGCACTAGAGCGCAAAATGGCTTGCAAATGGCTGGATATGAAAGCGGGAGATTGCTTCATTAAAACGAATAACATCGGACCCTGCCCGCCGTTCGATTCGCGGCCTTATTATCAAGCACCACGATCCAGCAGAGTGAGTTTAAAAGACTCGCGGAGCTGCAAGTTAGTTCGGTGCAGTTTTGAAAGACACACGGAGCTGCACTTGGTGCAGTTTTCCAATACGCCTGTAATACCGTTAGAAACAGACAGCCACCAGCTATCGATTCCTACACGATAGAACGCCAACCTTGCCACATTGTAGGGCGCAAACGCAGCATACACGGATTTTTCCTCCGTCCCACGCCAGACAACTTTCCTCGGCTGCCGCACCGCTCCGAAGCCACGTCCAACAGACCATAGGAGCGTTCGCCTGGCCTGGCGACGGCGCTCTAACCAGACCCGGCACATGAACTTGCTGCTCGATCAACGGAGCGCGACCCAGCGCCTGCCCGCGCGGCGCGAGCGGAGAGCTCCCGGCCGCGGCGACCTCACCCACACCTCAACCTCACCCGCACGGACCTGACAGCGCCGCGGCCGGCTTTGCTGATTGTCGCAAACACGTAACGGCGGTGCGAGGTCATGTACGTGTCGGGGTTGGTCGATAATTACATGACGCGGCGGACTGCAACGGAGTGATAACGGCGACATTATTCATCGACAGGTCCTTTGGATATGACTATTGGTGTGGCCAGGCAACCTCCCATGTCGGCAGGGTGAAAGCTGCACAATCGGCAGCTTTTTCACAGGCCCTCCTGTTACTGGCAGAAACATCAGGCGTTCACGGGCAGCGAACACCAGCCGCGCAGTACCTTACCAGTTCTCCAACAACGGGCGTGGTGGTTCATAAAGTCCATACCCTCCGCCTACGCTCCTGCACTTTCCTTGTCGCGAACCGTCACCAACAGGTCCGGCGTGTGGTCCAAGGGCTTCTGCCTAACGACACGATTGAGGTGGGACAGAGACATGTGGCCGGCTGCGGGCCACGCCGCCGGCCAAACGCCCCGCGGGCGCTGTCGTCCTCTTGACACACGAGATCAGCACCGGCAGGCCAACACAGCCCCGAAACTGCCCACAATGAACTGCGAGTACTCACCGACGGCGGGCCACCCGCGGCGCAGGAGGCGGGACGCGCACCAAGCCAGGCGGTCCGACCCCACCTGGACCCACACCAGGGGAGGGGGCGTGGCCTCCGGTCACGTCCCAGCCCTGCGAACGCGACGGGTACACTCGGTCAGGCCATCGCCTCCCGGCGCCCCCGTCCATACGCCCACCGCCACCACCGGTCCCCGCCCACCGACTGAACCGGCGGCAGCCGGCGTCGGCGGCGGGTACCTGCAGTACGGTCTCTGACAGCGCGACCCCCGGCCGCCGCGCCGGATCGGTTTTTGCCGAGCTGCAGCACAGCACAGGCGTACGCGGACGACAGAACCGACAGCACGTGATGCTGGGGCCGACGGTGAAAAAAACGACAGCTCGCCGCCACCGCACGCTCTGGATTGTGGTTGCTAGATCCGGGCGGAACGGCGGGAACGGCATAGGAACGGCACGGGGACGACGCTACGGGAACGGTCCGTGGGCAGGGGCCGCGCGAGCGGCAGGAGACGGCGATCCTCGGCCCAGGAACAAGGCTGAACGACGCAGGAACGGCCAACAGGGAGCGGCGCCAGTGCGCTGAAGGATGGCGAGGGAACGGCCCGGGGAAGCAGAGAATACTATGGCACGCGCAAAACAAACGTCAACATGTGAACGGCAACGTCATGGCAGCGTTGGCAACCGGCGGAGAGAGGACGCGGGGAGGAGGGAGCGGCTCGGAAACGCACGAGGGGTAGAACGGGAACGCCGGTGCGCGAAGCAGACGGGGAGGAACTGTTACGAACTGCGCAAAACTGACATTTGAGCCATCGCGCGCTTGCCATGGGGTACCACCGGCGAACGCTACATCATCCTTATCGCAACCATCTGCATGAGTCTGGGCCGTTTCCCGGGCTTGGGAGAGACGCAAAAGACGAAACCAAGGGCTCATGCGATACTGTCAATGCCGGCGTTTTAAGAACACTGAGCGTCGCATTTTGTTGTCAGTGAGTCGCCTGAGTAAACGCATGCTGGAATGCACTTCGTTTTCGTTAACAGTGGTCTACCCCCGCTCCCTGAACACCCGGTCGCAGGAGTCGTGGCAGCCAACTACTGCAATTTTTGTCCAACTACAAAAAAAAAAAAACAGAAACCGCCGATGTCTGCCCGACTTTCATGCTCTCTCGCTGTATTTGTGCCATTTCTAGCACCAGCCTCCACTTTTGCCCAAACTTTCCACGGCACATCATTTATTCATTAGTCAAGCTCACAGGAACTAGCGCACCTCTCCGTTTCCGACTGCAAACACGGCGGTGCGCGGCAAAAAGCGGCTGCTGCTGCGACCCGTCGGCCGCACCGCTGCGGTTCGTATTCAGACCCGCCCGCGCTTACAAAAAGGGTGGCTGCACGTGCCAGCCGAGCGGTCGCTTGGAGCCAACCGTGGCCGTGGGTCGGGCCGCTTCGGCGCCGGCGGTCGGCGACCCGATGTCAGCCACTGTACCCGCAGATCGACGCCGGCAAATAGGAACAAAGACTGCGGCAGCCCGACACAATTATTCACGGCCGCAGTTTAACCGTGGAGGAAGCTCAACCCTGGCTTCGAGCCACTTGCGCTCTGGCTCGCGGAGATGACGCTGAAAGCTCAACCCTGGCTTCGAGCCACCTGCGCTCTGGGTCGCAGAGATGACGCTGAAAGCTCAACCCTGGCTTCGAGCCACCTGCGCTCTGGGTCGCGGAGATGACGCTGAAAGCTCAACCCTGGCTTCGAGCCACCTGCGCTCTGGGTCGCGGAGATGACGCTGAAAGCGCCGGAAGGACCGCCGAACACATTTCAGCTGGCGCCGAGCGGATCAAGCGCGGCTAATCCGCTGGTCCGGTGGGATCTGCGAATCCGAACGCGCTCGGAAGGGGGTTCAGTCGTTGCTCGCGTGGGTAGACCGTGGTGGAGATGCGCGGATGGCGTTTGTAAGTTAAGCCTTCTATGAACGCACGCTAGAGTCGCATGATTACAATGTGACATTTGCGTGATCGTTAAGCCAGAAGTGCCGAAATGGCGCGTTGGTGATGAAACATTCCTCTGACCTATGGTTGAGCTTCGAAGAACCGGATATCCATGCTTGGCTCAGCTTAGCAGGTGTTTACTACTTCCAGTGATGCCTCTCTTGGGTGGAAAGGCGCTGGGCGATGAAGTCGTTTTTGTTTTCGAGGCTTCGCCTGGGATTACGAGTAATTCCCAGCCTGCTGCAAGGGCCAAGAAAGCGATGCCTGATCTCAATAGCCCGTTTGGGCGGTTTCATGACAATGCAAGATTGCACTCATTCAAGATTTCAAGAATTGGACTTCATTTGAAACCTAAGTTGATCGATAGGATATCGGATCTCAGATTAGCGGACCTTCAATAGCAAATCGACAGTAAGTGTAGCTTTGCCTATAGAGTGAAACTCCTTGGTAATGGGGTTGAATTCATCGTTTTCATAATGAACACTATGACTATTTACCTTTAATTCGCTACACCTTACCTGTACGTTGAAAGAGAAACAGAAATTGAAGGGACAAACATCGTGCGAATTGTATTATGCGCACACATTGATGAAATGTGCAAACTGACCTAATGATGGCTGCATATCACGTCCTTTGGGAACCCAGTCCTGGCTCAGCCAATAAAAGGACATGCACGATCCAAACCAGACTAGACTTCAGCGTACACATTCCAAACAATGTGACGGTCTGTGACTGAACTCAAACGTGCGTGTTCCTATGCTGTAAATCTCCTAGATGCACGCAAGGTAATGGCAGCGAAACAGAGTAATATTTGTCCGATGGATGATGGGTGGACAGTTAAAAAATGGACTAGTGCAACATGGACGGATACCAGAATTGCATGTCCTGTGCGACTCCACGTTGGAGTAATGCAATGCAAGAGGCTGGTAGAAAGAAAGAAAGAAAAGTATGGAATGAGGGAATACACGCAATAAATGGACACTAACGCAAAAAGAAAGAGACAAATGATCAAGACGGAGGAGAATGCAGAGGACTATTTGGGGCCGTCGGACCAGCGGGTGAAACAAACAACCGCCGTCAAATGAGCGCGTATGGCGGGCCGGTCCAGCACCGGGTCAGGCGGAGTAGACGAGGCGGCCGGCACCGTGCCAGGCGGAGCAGACGGGCGACCAGCACCGTGTCAGGCGGAGCAGACGAGGCAGGCAGCACCGTGCCAAGCGGAGCAGACGAGGCGGCCAGCACCGTGTCAGGCGAAGCAGACGAGGTAGCCAGTCGTAAACGTCCCCAGCAAACATCTCCAGGCCGTCACCAACGCCCGCGCACGCGGCCGTCAGCCCACGGACGCCCAGCCCACTAAGCGTCGCACGTCACCGGCGCGCGCCCGCTCGGTCGCCTGCTGCGAAGGCCGACGTCGCTCAAGCCGATACAATTACGCGCGCCGTGTTCAGGACAGAGCTGGCCTATTGCCTGCCATTTGAGGAGCACGCTCCTCCAGCACGGCACGAGCGTCGGCAGCGCGTCTGGCGCTGAACCCGATCCGAACGGTATGAATGGTGTCGCGGCGGAGGCTGGTCAAGCCTTTGACGCGGCGGTCGGCACAGAGCCACCCTATAGCATCTATTCGCGCCCGTTGATTGTCGACATTCATGGTCTCTCCGCGGCCGGAACGGGCGCGGGCTCTTCGCACGAGATGTGGCCGGGCGCTCTCGCTGGTGTTGAATGTCAGCGCAATTCACGGGCGCCGGTCTATTTTCGTACGTCGGAGACCCTGCGGTTATTGTCGGTGCACACAGGCAGCGCGCCGCGCCTTCCAATTGGTCCGTCGGATGTCGAAGCGACGCCTGCAGGGCTGGTGTTGAGAAGCCAGCGTGGCGGGCAGCACCTCAGAGCGTGATTCAGGGCAACCAGCGCCCGAGTCGGCTGATGGCTCGGGCTGTTTCCTGCGCGCCCGTCTGCGCCGAGCGGAAGGGTCACTACCGTCAGGAGCATCCGCCCAGCCCCGTCTCCACCGCCCCGCCCGTCTCTCTGCGAGGCGTCTGTCATGTCTGAGGCGTCTCCCAGCACCTCCGCCGTCCAGTTCCGGTACCAAACCCTGGCGGGGCTGGCCGCCCGATGCCGCCAACTGGCGGTAAGCTTCACACGAACGCGGCCAGTGGCGTAGACAGAGGGGGGGAGGGGGGGGGGCGGGGGGACAACGTGCCTCCTTAGGCTGCGAAGGGCCCTTTGGAACCCCTCGGACTGACGATTGGTGACCCGATTTGAGGGCACCGAAAGACCAGCCGGAGTTCATATTTAGGGGGCCCCATCCGCAGGGCCGGGCACGTCCAATGCCAGCTAGAGGGTCCATCGCACCATCGGGGCCCCCTGAGTTGATTAGGGCCTTTATGTCGGTCAGGCACCCCTATACCGTACAGTCGTTTCGTGTCTGGATAGGGCTGACGGCCCATTTCCCAAGCACGGAGAGAGCCGGGCCGGCGATTTACGCTGGTCGGGGCTCACAGTGCCTACGCGAGGGTCCTGTGTTGGTAAGGGGCCAGAATCGACTAAGGGCAAATTTTAATGAGGAGGGGCCCAAGGGCCCACCGAAACCGACCGATCAAGAGGCCGAATAAGGGCCTTAAGGGTTAGCTGTAAGCCACTTAAAGGATCCCAGCCCATAGGGCCGTGGCCTGAAAATATATAGCAAGCCCTCTTCTCTTGCACTGATTGATTGACGACTTCCGGAGAAATTGCGGGCGTCTGTGTCCGCCAGAGGTCCACTAAAACCGAAGAATTGACTCCGTCCGGTCTGAACCCTGGGGGCCCAATTCCCAAACAGGACCGAGGCCAGGCCTCACGATTTGCATTGGTTTGGGTCCCTGAAGCGACTACTCGGGCCCCCTGGTGTTGGTCAGGGGCCCACGTGGTCTAACAAGAGAGCACGTTTCGACGGGTGGCCCCGAGTCAGTCACGAGCTTCTTTGGGAAGTCGGAACGGCCCCGACGCTCTCAATCTCGATCTCCAATCCACGTTCACGGCGGACTCAATATCTCTGTAGAACCAAAATAACAATTCTGGCGAGGTTTCCGGATTATATCTGTTTAGAAAGAACCCGATCAACTATCGTAAAAGGATGAGCAACCGACGATTGATTCCTGCAGGGCATTTAACGCCTGATTTCTTCAGTTCATTGACTTCAACATTTTAAGAGAAATGATGTCGCGGTAGCGTTTTGGTTTCCGTTCCAGTTGTAGAAGATAAGCATAACATTCAATTAAAGAAAGCCGTCCCCCTCAGTAACAAATGGGCCATATCTGACATTTTTTGCCGGGGGAGAGCTTTTTACCATCAGGGGGCCCTCTCTCAACCTTGCGCTCCCCCCCCCCCTTTGCCAGGGTCTGTTTGCGCCCCTGGCGCGGGCTGTCGCATCGCCACAACGTGCCGTCGGGTCGCTGGCCCGCCAGATAACCACATATTGGCCGTCCATAAACGCGCGTCCGCCGCGCCCGCCCGCCCGCCGTCGGTGTCGATAGCGAGCAGATACGATCAGCCGAAGATAATGCAAACAAAAGTAACTACCAACAACAAAAAAAAGAACGTAAAAAGAAAATACGGGTCGCGCGGACAGCGTGGAGAGTAGGAAGGACAGACTCATCCGGCGCGCGGCGGAGGAGGCGGAAATGAAGGATGGCGGGCCGCGAGCGCGAGCTTCCTCCACTGTCGCGGGCACCGGGTCCATTGCTGCGAACATGCTGAAGACCGACAGCAGCTTCCTATGCAGGGCACCAGTATGCGTCTGGCTTCTCCAGCGTCCTGGCGTATCAGTTGATAACGCATTCGATCTCCAAATGTTTAGAACCGATGACCTTGTGCCCTTTTTGCATGAGCCCTTGAGACCTCTGGCCTCCAGCGCTAAAGCAGGGCCAACTTCCAAACATTCGGCTTCAGTTTAGAGCGCTGGCAGTTGTTTCCTATGACGACACCCGAGTTTTCGCGAGAGCAGGTCCTGGCACCCGGTCCTGGCTATTCAAATCTGAGTATCCAGTCCTGGTCCAGTATCCAGTATCCAGCATCAAGTACAGGTTCAGTCCAGTGTCCAAGGGATCCAGTCCAGTCATTTGCGTCCGGTACTGAATGTCCGGTCTTGTGTGTCTGGTCTTCTGTGTCCGGTTTTGCGTGCACACTCCTGAGAGCACGGTCCCGCGTGCCAGCCCAGCGAGCCCGGTCTCACGTGCTCTGTTCCGAGTCCCCGATCCCAGCAGCCGAGCCCGCGTGCTCGGTGCTGAGCACTCAGCCCGTGTGACCGACAGCCTGTCTGGAGCGTTGGCCGTCCTGTCCCGCGGTCCGCCACCTGCCGGACCCGCCGCCCGCTACCGCCGCCGCCGCCGCCGCCTGCCGCCACCTGCCGCCAACCAGTGCCGGCCCGCTGCCTCCCTCTTCTCCGCCGCCGCCCTCCTCCATCCTCCGCCTTCCTCCCTCCTCCCTCCCCCTTCCCCCGTTCCTCCTCTCCTCCTCCTCCTCCTCTTCCTCCGCCGTGCCATCCTGTCCCCCGTGCCTCCCCTTCCCCTTCTTTCCTTCCTCTTTCCTCCTTCGTCTTTCCTCCTGCGCCGACTCCGTCATCGCATCCATCGCGCCTATCGCGCGCCTGCACCGTGCACAATGTCCCGCAGCTGCCGGCGCGGGGAGAGGAGGGGAGAGGGCTCCTCCTTCGCTCAACCCGTAACGTTGCACTACTTGACCGGCGGCATCATGCAGGGTGATGGAAGCAGCCAAGTTTTCTGAGGTCACCTATGGCATTGTTCGCCGCAAACGTTGGTATCTCCTGGTTCGTTTCGGACGCATAAACCTTTAATATTGCGATGCATGCACACCCACATGGTTATTCTCTAGGGGGTGTACCCAATAGAGTGGGAAGCAGACAGCTGTTAAGTACGTCCCGTCTCGTTCTGAGCCTGGTGTTTCTGAGTGTGCTTTTTACGCTATGGTCACAGTGAGACGGGCAAAGGCGGCCATTATTGGTGTCTCACTGTTTTGGTACGTACTAATTGTGACACTGAGAGTCCCCTGTAACGATTACACGCGTAAAAAGTGATGGGGTGCTCCAAAAGTGCTCTATGCGTGCGATTTAAACACCTCCTTTGAAACTCCACCACATTAGGGTCATTCAATTTAATATTCTCACCCATTGAAAGAGGGTTAACTACGTAGCACAGACCATGGATTGTACTCGAGCGTGCAGTTACGGAAAATTACCGCCCAATCAAACAATCACGCCGCCGCCAAGATAGGGAAGGCTTCGTGAGGCGTTAGCCGCCTTGCTGATTGTCCAGTGACTAAGAACCAGGGTCAACACATAGGCACCGTGCACGGACCACAAGGCTACGAACGGACACAAGAAAACAAACGGACACCAGTGGGTCGAAATCGTGACGGTTAGTCTTTGATAACGGGCAGAACCTGAACTATATCGACGCTTTAAGGTCTATCCACTCGTGTAGATGGTGCGGGCCAAAAAGTGGATTAGAAGAAAATATAACTGGTCATACTGGTCTAGAAAATGGTGCAAATACTTTGGATGACAACAAAGACGGTGCGCGCACCCTTGTGTGTAGCGGTTATGCTGGCCGTTAGAGTTTAGGGGAATCAGGTGATACCAGACATACGCTGCAGAGGCCGGTCAAGTTATGATAATTGACACCATGTACAGAGACGGCCGGGCTTTGGAACTGTACAGAGACAGCCGGGCTCTGAAATTGTACAGAGACAGCCGGGCTCTGAAATTGTACAGAGACAGCCGGGCTCTGGAACTGTACAGAGACAGCCGGGATCTGGAACCGGCACCATGTACAGAGACAGCCAGGCTCTGGAACATCAGTTGGCAAACATCCGGCAGGCGTTTTGCGACGGTGCGCACTTAAACCAAGCCCCACCGAAATTCCCCCGAAACAACTCGTACAGGCCAGTGATGCCAGTTGGGCACCACCCGATTTAAAGGGTATTGTCGTCCCTCGGCTTCGCCACTCGTTCCAGAGCGACCCAGCCGTTTGCCGAACCTGCTGAGTGTGTCAACTCGTCTGCTGTCTTTCTAAGCCGTCCTCCCCAGGGGCGAGGAGTGCTCTTAGCAGGGCCTCGGAGCTCGGCCGGCGGGCAGCTGGCGACCGGAAGCGACAGTGACGGGGAAGCTCGGTCCCCAGCTCGGACTGACGGCTCGAACAATGGCTGCCTGCGGCGTCTGCCGACGAGCGTGCATGTCACGAGCAGCCCCGCCGCCACCCGCCGATAGGCTGCTTCGGCTCGGCTCGTCGGTCCGCCACTCCGGGAGTGGCGGGAGTGGTGGGAGTGGCGGGATTACGCGGGTCCACGCGCATCAGAGGAATTTGGGTTATCGAATAAATTATATGGAAGCCCCATTTTCCGCATGCACTGGAAGAACTCTGCGTCCCAAATACGAGAATCGGAGTGTGATAAGACGAAAGACTTACTTTGAACCTTGCGCACAGCCATTCATATGCAAGTGCTGTTCATAGGGTATCTTTTCGGTGGCGGCTTAAACACGATTTTGATGGCACAAGCGATACAAACGTTGGCATACATATGCCAACGCTGGTTGAAACACGCTCGTGCAAACAAGTGGCATAGAGAGAGCCCAACGGACAAAAACCTATGCGCAGATATCCGTGATCGCTCTTACCACGACTAAAGCGGGATGACCTCCGACTACTGGCGACAGCTGAGATAAATTGGGCTGCGCTCGTTGCCCAGGTGCCCCTTGTCTGCCTCGCACTACACTCTCCAGAAAGTTCATTCAAATGAGTCCGCGTGCACGTGCCGCCGCCCGCCCCCCCCCCCCCCTCCCCATCACTCTCCCCGAGAGTCAGTCTGGGCCGTGGGCGTCAAGTTCAGCAGGCGGAAGTGGTGCGGTTCCGTTTGACCCCGCCCAGTCGGCCGGCGTTTGCCGCCTGGCTGCCCTGACCCCGATGCCCGGCGGCGGCTGGCGTCCAGAGATGCCGTCCGGCGTCTGCCCACGGCGGCTCCGGATGGGCCGGAGTTAGACGCCGGTCTGCGGTCTGGTCCCTCGAAGGTGGGCGGCACCTGGGTCACGCTGACGGAGTGTTGCTATGCCCGGCCCTGTTGGAGACGTGTCGCCGCCTACGCCGGGGGACGTGCCGCCGTTTTTCGTCAGGGACGTGACCCACGCTCTCCCGTTTCAAGTCAAAGACGCCTCACCATCACGTTGTGTCATTCCCAGTCCCGTCAGGCAGGCGTCGCCAACAACAACCTCACCAGGGATATGTCCTCATCCTCAAGCCGATCAGCGATGTGTTCTCATCCCCGGTCCCGTCAGCGATGTGTCTTCATCTCCAGTCCCGTCAGCGATGTGTCTTCATCTCCAGTCCCGTCAGCGATGTGTCTTCATCTCCAGTCCCGTCAGCGATGTGTCCTCATTTCCAGTCCCGTCAGCGACGTGTCCTCATCCCCAGTCCCGTCAGCGTCGTGTCCTCATCCACAGTCCCGTCAGCGATGTGTCCTCATCCACAGTCCCGTCAGCGATGTGTCCTCATACCCGGTCCCGCCAGGGATGTCATAACCGCAGTTCCGTCAAGACGTGTCACCCTCCCCAGCGCCGCCAGCACCGTACCACCCTCCCCAGCGCCGCCAGAACCACGCCACCCTCCTCAGCGCCACCAGCACCATATCACCCTCCCCAGCGCCACCAGCACCCCCCCCCCCCAGCGCCACACCAGCACCACACCACCCTCCCCAGCGCCGCCAGCACCACACCACCCTCCTCAGCGCCGCCAGCACCACACCACCCCCCCAGCACCGCCAGTACCACATCACCCTCCCCAGCGCCGCCAGCACACCACTGTACCCTCCGCAACGCCGCCAGCACCACTCTACCTCCCTCAGCGCCGCTGGACGCGTCACCAGCCGCCGCCGTCGTGGAGTCATTAGCCCCGGGCCGTGAGGCCTGCGGGCGTCAGGTCCTGTGTTCCGGGTCGGAGACGGAGGCCGGCGGTCGTGCCCCGGCGTCGTGATCTGATCACGGCCATGCACGCGCGCCTGCACGCCCAAAGCCCGATGGAGCGCGTCCGAGCGGACGGGCGGATCCCCGCCGAGCGCGCGCGGCTCCTGCCCCTCCCCCCACGCTCGGCCTGCGTGTGTGCATGCTTTGTTCGCGGCCCATGCACGGCATGACGCGCGTGCATGGGCCGCGTGATTTAGTACTGGTGCAGGCCGCCAGACGGCAGTGCGGCACAATGGGCCCGCCGGAGTTATGGCGGCGTTGTCAGACAATGGCACAGTCACGACCCCCCCTCCACGTCTGTCGCCCCCCCCCCCCCCCCCCCCCCGACGCTGACCCCGCTGGTCGTGAGGACTGTCTGGCCCGGCGACAACAGAGGCGGCGGCGGAGCCCTGCCGAGTCTGTCGCGCTTCGGCGTGAGTATTGGAGATGAATCTAGCGTGGTGCCTGACGCAAAGTGCAAAGTATATCAAGTTTTTTCTCCTCTTTTTCACCACAGAGGATTCCAGACAGAAGCTGAAAACGCTTTGATCTGTACTCACCATGCTCTCCCTTTCCCATAAGAAAATCATGATTGCACCTCGGTGCACATTGCACGTGATTCATGGTGAAAAGGTGAAACCGGAGCTGCAACTGTGCGGCGAATTAGTGTGTGTTGTGCAGAGGCCGGCGCGCACGTCTGCTTACAGAAGGTTTGACAAATGGGCTGCTCATACCCGACAGATTATTTGCATGCAGTTGCAAATGTGCCCCGCACGCTTTCAACTGTTGGGGAAGTGGCTCATTTGTCACTTTGTCGCAGCGGAGCACTGTGCCCCGGAGCACCTGGCGTTTCCTGTTCCCTTGACGACCCATATCAGCTTAAAACCGACGAATCTCAAGACAGCACCTTCAGCAGTCGATCGGCCCCGCCACCGAGCGGCCGGCCGCGCCCTCTCGCGAGCCGCGTGCACGCTGGACACCGCGGCACGCGCTCCGCCAGCTGTTGCCTGCCGGTCCGACCTCGCCTTAATTGAGACCGGGGCCAGCGCGCGGACCCAATTAATCCGCCGCCGTCCGAGGAGATCTCACGCGGCCGCTGCAGGGCCGCGGATCGTCGGCGGTGGCGGCGGCCGTCGGCGCCGACGCGGCATTGCTATTCCGGCCGGGTGCCGCGTCAGGCCCGACGCGGTCAAAGCGGCCCCGTTCTCCGGTCGTTACGGACCGCGTCGCCGCCGTCGGCGCCATTTCCATTTCATAAGGCTATGAATCGCGGTCGTGGAGGGCCTCTTAGGAGTGCCGCGAGGTGACATTCGGAGATGTGGCGCGTCTGAGCGGTCGGCGGCCGCCGGACGCTGCTGCGGCATCACGCACGCGGCGATGGCCGTCTGGAGCTGCCGGACGCTGGGGGGCCACCAGAGCAGGAGCGCATCCAGTGTTCAGTCGGGGAGACAGTTGTCAGCTGGCAGGAACGGCTTAGTTACCGGGTCTGGCTGCGGCCGAATGATTTCACGTGTCC
This sequence comes from Pollicipes pollicipes, assembly GCF_011947565.3. Lineage (NCBI taxonomy): Eukaryota > Metazoa > Arthropoda > Thecostraca > Pollicipedomorpha > Pollicipedidae > Pollicipes > Pollicipes pollicipes. The sequence goes on along the minus strand of NW_023596461.1, from coordinate 34,470,817 downwards.
CAACTGGAATGGACGCGCGCCTGGTCTAGGGCGTGAGCGAGCAGAATAATTATCTGGTAACCGTCCCGCAATCTGGTAACCGTCTCGCAATCTGTTAAGAGCTTCGTAGTCATGGGCGGACAATGTTTCGAACGCGTCAAATGTGTAACACATAGTGCCATATTACCTCTAAATGCAACGGAAGTCGAATACAAAAGCAATCCATTCAGCACTTGGTGTTCAGCGCAAGCCTTACAACTGGTTATTCTTGAAACCACCGAGGAATGTCGCTAGCTGCAATCATGTTATCACCAACATATCGCCAAGCTGAGGATGATTATCGGTTCACCTTCTTCCCGGTGATCCTCGACAACCGCAGAGAGACCACAGATGGGTGGCTCGACACAAACCCCAACGGCAGCGTCGGCCAGCCCCAGCGGGCTGCGGGGAAGCAGCCCGCTACGGCTGCTTCCCCCGTCCGTGGCCGGTCCCCGCGAGACGTCGCGCGCTCTCGCGGCGTTTTTGCCGTCGGCGACGCTGTAACCATTCATCATGTGTCGCGTTTTTCGCCCGCGAACTGTTTGGCGCGCTTGTAGGAGCACTTTGAAGGGCGCAGCGGAGAGTCCCCCCCCCCCCCATCCCACCCACACGTCGGCGACGATGGCGGTCACGGGCGGGGCGAGGTGTCTGCGAGGTCAGTGACCTGTCCTCGTGGGGGTCGGATCGGTGGTCGGTGTGATGGCTGGGCCAGAAGGACTTTAGCAACCCAGGTTACCAAGGTCAACGGCAACGGCGTCCAACTCAGCCCTGACCGAGGCGGAGCGTGACCGCCGGGCCGCCTGGAGGAGAAAAAAGGAGAGGAGAGGAGAGAGAGGGAAGAGAGAGGGAGAGAGAGAGAGGGGAGGGGGAGGAGAAGGAAGTGTCTGATGCTATTGCAACGGAGCAGAACAGGCAGTAAAACCGCCGTCGGAAAGCTTTGCGCAAGAGGTTTCTGGCACGATGTTTCCAGACGACAATACCGAATAGCAGTTATTGTGTAGATCTTGGCTCATGTTGCAGTGTATTCCTGCTTCCAAAGAATGGTTTCCACACAGACACAATGCAGGCTTTCTCTCGAAGTCTTGCAACGAAGCTGATGTAAGCAAATAATGTTTTGGTAATGGTGGCAACACATCTCATCAACAACAATTAACAAAAAACCTCAGACCTAGTGCGAAGATGCAATAGGCTACGGATATGCGGAAGGCCATCGACAAGACGATATAGGGTAAAGATTTGCATACATACACTGTACGAACACATCCATCAGGTAGCTAACCTTACATCATAAAGTGAAAACTGCACAACTTTATGATCTTCCATCGTTGGGCTTAACACGTGCGGCATGGGCGGCCAACTTAAACGGTCATTTAACTGAAGGCAAATTCGCCAGTTTATGACAGAGCTAACTATTAACGCCAGCACGGCCAAAGTTTCAAACTCATTGGTCGCCTAAAAAGATCACGTATTTTCAGGAGTATTTAAGTTGTAATGCATTCAAGGAGAGGGGGACTGATATAGAGAAAGAAAGAAGAGAGGAGAGAGAGAGAGAGAGAGAGAGAGAGAGAGAGAGAGAGAGAGAGATATAGAGAGAGAGAGAGAGGAGAGAGAGAGAGAGAGATAGAGAGAAGGAGAGAGAGAGAGAGAGAGAAGAGAGAAGAAGAGAGAGGAGAGGAGAGAGAGAGAGAGAGAGGAGAGGAGAGAGAGAGTGAGAGGGAGAGAGAGCGCTACAGCCCCACTGAGCATGCTGAGCCTAAAACGGCTAACGTAGGTGGCAGTGCAATCTGTTAAGTTCGCTGTCCAAAGTGTCCAGTAATTCCTCATCTCTGCAGTCTATCCTAGGTGACTCAACATAAAATTCCCGCAACGGCCAGCGATGATAGATGTGGCCATCACGAAGAACAGCCGGTGCTGGTAAAATATCCGCCCTGCACATAGCGCCGCTGGCTTGGAGTGCGCTTCTTCCGCGTGGCATCCATTAGACGTTCGACCTGCTCCAAACGATCGTTCCGTCCCTCAGGAGGACATCGACATCCGTCACGAGGGTCGGCGGAGGGGCCGACCTCGACTATCCGTCTGACGCTGCCGCCGGGAACCGTGCGGCTCCGAGTGAGGCGCCCGCGCGTCATACTCGGCGGTGTCGAGGGGACGCCGTAGTCCAGGGGCTTCTCCGGGGCCCGCCGTCTGCAAGATGACCGCGGAGGGCTGCGGCCATCGCGGACCGGAGAGACAGACCAGACAGACCCGGCTCTGGCGGGGCTGGCGCCTGGACAGCGCTGGCGCCTCGCGGTGTTATACACCGAGGGATTTGCATCGTATCTCGATGATGCCCGGCGGAGGGGGGCACGAGCTATCGATTTTGCGTCCTGACTGTTGCAGATGGCACGTGGTGTCGATAAGGAATGCTTAATCCCACATCTCAATGCACTTGCCTTGGAACACCGATGTACTTTCGAACATACACTGCCTTGCAAATTGGAGGGCTGCTACTGTCGGCAAGGAGCGCCGCGCCCGCCGATCCTGCAAAACAGCCGCAGTATGCTGTCGGATAGCTGGATTACACCCACCCAGCTGCACGACCTCTGATTTGCACCTTTACGTCAGGGCTGCTGGAACGCCCACAAAAACTAGAAACCTCCACTAAGCAGATGCGGAAAACCATGTCTATGCCTAGTGCCTATGCCTATACCTAGGCACCTATATGGTGACCATTGCGCATTAAGCATTTAGTGCTCATGGTGATATACGCCAAAAAGATGGCACAGCGGTGGTTGACTGGCGTTCCGTCTGAGTTCGAAGTGAGGTGCTCAAACGTGCAGTCGTCCAATGCACAGGATTCCAGGTTGGATCCCCAGGTCTGGGTGAGACCAGGGCGGCAGCCGTCGGGGACCACTGACCGGCCGGTGGTCCCGCCCCCTTGGTCCGGCGCTCTAGCCTGGGTGGCTAGGCTGGCTGGCTTCTCGTAGGCAGCCTGGCGCCCTCAGACCGTCGCTGCCGCGCCCACGCCGTTTTCATTACTTTCAGGTCACCTTCCTCGTCTCATTCATTACGTGTCCATCTCAGCTAAACTCAGCGCCCTCCGCATCTCACGTTTCCAGTAAGAGCGCAGACGGACGCGAAGTCAGCCGGCCGGTTTGCTGCGTGCTGTACTTCAAAAGAATTGAAGGCAGTGACAAAGTTTGGCGGCAGTGCTTCCGCTTGCAACCGGGTACGTTGCTGCGCCGAATTCTTTGAAATGATTCTTTGCGACTCCGGCTGTGATAAGGCTGCATGATGATTTAAACTTTATGCCTGCATTGCAAAATTAATCGGTTTGGGATCAGTACCAGATGTCACATGATACGAGACACGATTAGTATGACGATCTTATATTAACTGTTGACTTCCAGCAGTCAGCGCAAAAACATGCCGAGTTCATCCGAGCCCGGACAGAAATTGTTGGCCTCTGGTATTTGACACACACGAAAACATCCACATCCTGATCTCAGTGGTCGTTCCCAGCAGGCAGCCCGCAGCCTACGAATAACATAGATTATAGTTACACTACGCTAAAAATGTTTTGATGTTTGTACATGTACATAATTTTCTTGCAGTGTAGCAGTAGGTCCTGGAAAAAGTAAAACACCCAATACCCGTCTTGTTTTCACTTCTTTTACTATATTGTTTGGCTCAGCTCTGATCAGCCGAATTGACCTCGTTCGTATCCGCGACAGGTGTTTACAAACATAAGCCAACTTAATCTATGTCATTAACTAAATTTACTAGCTTATATAAAATAGCATAGCCAGCTTTCGTATGCTGCCTACACATCTTGTACTCGCTACGGACCGGTCCAATCAGCCAGTAACCCTGAACAAAAACCGGGCCGAGTGAGCTTCATTCCAAATTACTCGACGCATAGCGGGTAATTACTCGACGCATAGCAGGTAATTACTCGACGCATAGCAGGTAATTACTCGACGCATAGCGGGTAAATTCTCACAAGCAGACGATTACATTCCTTGTTTTTAGTTTTTGTTCACAGATCTGATCAATCAACTCCGCACCTTAGACAGGTACAAATGATGAGTCCCGTCCACCGCTGGTGCTTGATGTCGGGTGGTCCCGCCCTCCAGCGAGCTATAGCCAGTCACCGACACCAGCGGTGGCGCCGTGCCTCCGCTCGGTGCACCATCAGATAACGCCGGTCAAGCAGAGGGCCTGTTTTGTTCGCCGCACAGGAGCCGCTTTTTCGGCGGCCGCTCCGCCCATCTCCCGCATGCTCAAGTGGGCAGCCCGCCACCCCCGCGCTTGTCAAGCTCACCTGTTTGACAGCCGGGGCCGCCGGTCGTTCCGCTCGTTCAGTTCGTCCTGGTCCGTTCCGTTCCGCTCGTGAGCCGCTCCGACTGCAACGTGGTCTCGCCCGCGCCTGGAGCCAAGAAACACGCGGTGACCGCTCGGCAGGGCCACGACCAGGCAGTGGCGCGCCCAGGGCGGCGGGGAGTGGGAGGGCAGGGGCTCGCCTCCCTTTCAATGTGGGCGACCACCGCTGGCATGCGATGCTTTCAGCACCCGACAGTGAAGATCAATAGTGTGGTTCTCCCCAGATCCCTCTTCTCGGCACGCCCCTTGCGACCTCGTGACATGGAAGCCATGCAGTATAACTAGACCAGCCGTAGGCCGCGCCCGTCCGGGGCGTCCCCTGGGCTTGACATGACAGCGGCTCCCACCACCGTGGGCCAGGATTGACGTTAAAGCCAGCGTGTGAGAATGGCTGCAGCCTGGCAAACCGACGCCCGAACTTGTGCAAGAGCGGATAATCCCCGGAGAATTCGAATTCAAAGCGGATTTGTTCGGCGCGCCGACTTCGGATCGCAGGCGTCCGTTCGAGCGGTGTGGCCGGGCTGCTGGAATATCAATTTGTGTGGCGGCGTCGATGAGGTGTTTAACAAAGCGCTGTGTTCATCACGGTCCGCGTGCGGTGCGCAGCCAACAACGGAGATGCTACCAATTCAGCGGACTGACATATCCAGGGTGGGTTGCAGGATAAGTGGAACGTGCCGCCTGCCGGTGAAAAAGCAGAACGGCACGCCTGAAAGCCAATGCACTGATGACGCAAATGGAACTTAAGTATTGCTCAAGGTTCGGGACCCGGCTTTCCTGCCTTTGCGTAAGAAACACCGCGGCTAAACATCCGGGAACATGACCTCGCAACAGTTCACCACACACCCGACGTCGCCGACCCCTGCCCCGCCAGATATCGCAGGACTCATGTCGGCGTGCACGTGGCGCCATCTCTCGCCTGCGGTCGCCGCCATGCTTGACCCGCGCACGAACGCCCTCACTGACCGGCACGGGTCCCCAGTCCAGGTCGGCCCGCGGCGTGCCCGCAGAGTCGCGCCGCCGGACACCGTGACACCCACGCGGGCTGCGGCGAGCTGGCGGCTGTTCTGGCGCCGTAGCGGCGGCAGTCGGCACAACAGAAAAGTGCTCCCAAGTTACATGTGGGAGGCAGACAACCTCTTTCTTGTTTCTTTCACTGAACAACCACAGGGTCAATGCTTAAAGTTCGGGGATACAGTTTTCCGCCCCCCCCCCCCCGTTTCCGCGCCCCTGGGAGTCAGTGGCGCATCTGCCACCAGCTGACCAACTCCCGGCCATCTAAGGCTTTTAATCCGGGGAGGGGAGGGGAGAGGGGACGGGAGGGAAGCGGGGAGTGAGTCGCACATGCACCAGGTGCGGCTCAATACCAGTTCGGCAACGCACCGATAGTCCCTGCCCGTGTTCTGTTTCTCCGGGAAGGTCAGGTCGCGTACATTGCGCTGCCCCGGATGACTCCGCAGGTCACTGTCGCCTGCTCACTGGAACTAGGCCTCGACCCGCAGAGCACAGCCCCGCCGGGCGCAGAGGCTGTACCACCGCTCCGACCGTGGCATAGAGGACCGAGAACACCTCGTCAGGGCTCCGGTCTCCTACCGCTGGCGCCAGCCTTTGGAGCTGGCACATTCGAGTGCATTTCGGGAGTAGGCGAGATGCTGAGAGCTCTGGGCGCGGCCATGCCTGCACCTGCAGTACCTACGCAGCGCGGCAGAGATGGGTCCAGACATCAGATCTTGGGAAGTTCGTTTTGGGGACCAGCTTCCAAAGTTGTTGCCAATGCCGCTAAAATCTCAAGCAAACATAACACGTATGCAGGCGTTTCCCATCGCCTTCGAATAGTCCACGAAACCACTGCCCCCTTCCCTCCCCTCGGTCCGCCTTTGCGGTGTTCCGACCCACCCAGCTCGCCGCACCCTTGCCCTGCCTACGGCGGCTGGCGTGGCACGGCCGTATTTGGAGACCGGGCCTGTTCTCAGCCACCGAGCCACATGTCGTGGGAGGCGCGACCCGTTTCGAGTAACCTGGAACAGCTGGTTTGGGCTGGCTGTCCGCCAGTTTGGGTTGCGCCCTTTTTAGGCTCGGGGCATCACGCGCTTAGAAACGGAACGCGCCAATCCAGCAGCGGATAAAACCGTATTTGGCGTATCATTCATCAGCCGACCGAATAAAATCCCCGACAGGACATCACTAGATGTGTAGTAGTCGGATAACATGGTTGCAGAAAGCTGAAACGAAACAGCTGTTGCTGAGATGTCTCCTGGCGCACATGCTGTCGTAAATTTTCTGCACACAAGTTCAAAACGCCCCCCAATTCGCCTCCTTCCAACGGGGGCAGTAAGTCTCACACAATAGCGGGCTAACGCTCCCCAGGGGATACTCACACACCTCGGGCGGGGCACGGACGGGTGAGCGTGCTCCTTTTCTCGTAAGCACATCTGTAGCCGGGCTCGGCACACCCCTCATGAACTCGCATCACCCGCTCGCCGAGCCGGAGTCGCCGAGTCAGAGCGACTCGGCGACGCTCGGACGACTCGGCGGGGCGGGCGGTCGAGGCCCAGCGGCTGCCTCCCAGGAATAGTCGGCCAGCCCGCCGCCGGTCTCGCGCCGGGAGCTGTTGACGATGCTGATGGAACGGTAAACGCCCGAGGTTATTCTAGGCGGCGGCGGAGACCGAGGTGGCGACATCGGGCCGTAGCCCGCAGCCCCGTGGCGGCCCCAGCAAACAGGAACGGGGCAAGCATTGGCGCTTGGGGTGAACCAAAAGGTTGGACTATGACCTCGTAAGTCCGCGATGGTTAGGGCACGCGAACATTAAGCATGTTGTGGTGCTCAAGACGCACCAGGAGGGGGGCCTGCGGGCGTGCCACCTAGCGGTGGTCCGGAAGCATGGGGTGAGGCTGCCGCGCCCGGAGCGGCACCACGCAATGGCGTGGGTCATACCACGGCGAGACAGACGGCAGCCTGAGAGCAGGAGCGGACCGCTTACGACGTGGCGCACCTGAGCTGTACAGGTCATCACCACGTGGTGGCTGATCATCAAACTACATGGTGCGACATCAAACCATACCAACTTCAACCAACCATCAAACCACAAATAACGACGGCAGGTGGCCAGTCGAGTGCAGGTGGGTAATTCTGAGAAGCGTTGCTGTGACAAAGCTGCGAAAACTGGCCTCTGTCCATGGCAAGAGGCTGAGATAAGGCTATCTCCAACGAACGTTGATATAACCACTGACACGCCTGCTACGGCCATACTTTGCACCCGCGGATGACAGGCTGCGGCTAATGCGGGTAGACGATGAATTAATCATTGAAAGTCCGTCTGGGGACCAGGAGGGTAAAGGGGGGGGGGGAGGGGGAGGGGCATGGCGAGGACTACTCGTCAGCTCATAGCCTTAACGATGGTCTGGTGTATATACACCAAACGTCCTTCATTGGTGAAAGTTTAGATACGACGAAAGCAGCCACTGAAACACCTATACACCGAGGATAGATGCAGCAGTACCGACGGTGATCAGCCAGCTGCGGATGTTGGGGAGCGAAAAGTGCAGCCACGACGCCTCCGCTGAGCGACTGATGAGCAGCTGATGAGCGGTGATGATGACGGCGGATGAGCCGTGACCGCCTCATCATTAGCCGCCGTTAGCCGCCGTTAGCGGCGGGACGGCTGAAGCGCATCTCGCTAATCGGTTTATTATTTGCTGTCATCGCCGCTTGATTTGCAGCGGCGGCTGCGGCGCGGCGGACCCGCCCCTGACCGGCGCCGTCTGCACGTGCCGCCCCCGCCCCCGCCCCCGCCTCCGCCGCTCCCGCCTCCGCCCCCGGATAGGGCCGCAGCCGGCCGCGCGCGCGCGCGCCGAACAAAGGACGCTTTTTAAGGGCGGATTATCAGAGGATCAGCTGCTATGGGCTCGTTGCCTCACTGCCTCATTGCTCGCCTCGTTGCCTCGTTGTTGTGCGTTACGGTAGTGAGGAAAATAGTTGTGGTTCCAATTTGGTCAGAGACGTCGGGCCCGTTTTTTCGCGCATTATGGATGCCAACAAAATGACTGGGTTGGTAAAGCCGTGAGCGTCCGCAATCTGTCATTGCAAATTCACCAGTTTTTCGCCCGGCAGTCTCCATTGATTAACTTCAAAATTGTTGCGGTAAAATCTTGCGATTTACCAGGCACATAATATGATACTGAGCATCTCTTTACGACCATGCTACAATATTGCTGTGACCCGCACCGGACAAACAAGAGATAGTCCTGCCGCTTCCAGCTGTTACCATAGGGAGGGCTTTTCAGCATACACGTTACAGTACGCACCGAACTGAGGCAGCAACCACGACAGGTGTTCAGGAAGGTGAGTGGACAGACTGGTAAGCCGAGGTGATTCGGGTTACCAATTGCTTGAATGATTTAGCGAAATATCGCATAGCAGCAAGCATGTTAACTAGCCCAGCAGGATCAAGCGGTGCATGACATCGTGAAGAACGGCCAGAGACAAGATCAAAGGCATAGCTGACCTCTAAAGTTTTCCCATTGATCCAATCAAATCGACGTCCGGCGATCGCCATTAGATTGACAGTCTTGACACTAGCAGAAATTCATAGCTTGAGAAAGGGTTTCTCCTTCCTCTCAGCGCATTCGCCCACAGTCACGACTTTTCAAGAGATACAGCGGCTCACGCGTCAGGAAACCCCGAGAGGCGATATTTTAAGTGTGGAGGGCAGATGAAAGAAGCGAAATTTTGTTAGCATAAGATTTGGAACAAATCAAAATAAGTAGCCAAAATCAGTAACATTGAGCTGAAACAACAGAAACCTCAGCACCTGAATCGGTCCTCATGAGTGTAATCATGGTCATGTTCAAATTCTACGTTCTATCTTCTCTATCCATCTCCATCACCTACCTTCTGCTTTCTTCTTTAAGCATGTTTCAAGGGGATTGTATTCCTTGCTATACGATTTAAATAATCGATTACCCTCCACCGTACAAACGCCCTATTCGATGTATATAGCGGTAAGATTCGGGTTGTCATAGGTCGAACTAACAAGGCAAGGAATCGCACCACATTGGTTAACTTTTAGTGATCGTTAGATCGACGGCTCGTTCAAACCAAACTATTACCTTAACACGTCGTCGCTAGCATCGGGAATATTCAAATACATTGGTTGCAGGTACTACCCAAATGCCTCCAACATGAGAATTGCAATTTTTTTCTTAAGTTATTCATTTAGTATACACTTGTGCTAAGGTGCAATATCCCAGACATCTCTTAAACTACAAGTGGCTCACTTAGCTGCTTCACATCTATGAAAGCGACCTGTTGTTAATTTGCAGTAACGGCATGGTAGCCTTTTACTACACAGTCTGCCAGTAAGCCAGCAAGCAAAGGAATTGCCGAGAGTAGCAAGCGCTAATACAAACTGGTTTTAAATTAAGAAAAGACGCATTGCGTACCGCGAAATTAGACGCGCAAGCTGCACGCCAAAGCACATTGACGCTGTTTTCGCGCGACGCGTGGCCGGCGCTGATGCCTGGGCATATTTACAGGCGGAATTTCATCAACGTTTTTATGTTGCTCGTAACTCCCCTCTGAAGGAAATGCTTCATTTTCACGCGAGCGGCGCGCGTCTGAAAAACAAGACGGTGAGCGGTGTGGTGGCGCACCGCCCGGCCACCGCTCCAGCGGCGCACCGCCCGGCCACCGCTCCCGGCGGCGCCGGCCGCTCGTCGCAAGCTCCATCTCGGTCGGGACTGCCCGCCGGCCCTTGGCCGGTCCTCGAGTGTGCTGGACGGCCAGCGCGCAGGCCCAGCGCGGCGGTTTGGAATCGGCGGGTCTGGTCTGGTCTGGTGTAGTCAGCGGCGGAATGGTCGAATGCGCTCGCTCACTCAGCTCTGTCGCCGACCGCTCCGGTTTCAATGTGATAGCCGCCTGGTTTTTGTCACCATGCGGCTGATGTGATCAGTGGGATGCGCTGTTGCATGGGCCGTTGCGGTATGCGCCTGTGGAATTTGATGCAGCTATAGTAGGTGCTTTGCTGACGCAGCAAAGCGTCGTGTCAATGATCGTTAACGTCTATGTTATGTTGTGACCGCATGCAAGCTGACGAGAAGTTGCATGTCAAGGTCCATTACAAAAATGAAAGACAATGTATATGTTGGCTGCTTACGTAGTCACATTTTGAGCGATTAATTTTTGGAGTGTTCTGCAATTTTCAAGTTGCTCGGCCCCGTCTGGCCCTCATGGTTTTCAGAGGATGATTGATGCCTTTGCAACAGCTGATCTGAGTCTCATAAAGCCATCACAAACAACGAAACCAATGCATTACAAATCGCTATGTGTGTAGTGCCGAACATTTAAAGTGAAGCTGTTTACTTGCACATGATTTTCATGCAACGTTGCACACTGCACAGCACCTTGCCTTCCTATTCCATTAACTCGGGGGTGCAAGATTAACGTGCTGCGAAAGGGCAGCATGACTTGCGAAGAAGCCTCGCCATGATTTCAACGATCCAGCATCTCAGTGACACAAGATCAACACAGTTTGACAGGGGCGAGAATGGACAAACTCATTGGCAACATTACGGGTGGATGTGAGCAGGCACCAACAGCAGGCGTCACGCTTACACAAGCGCCAACCACGCAGCCGGCCGTGCTTGAAGGGGGCACGCCGCTTTCTTGTACTTCTCACTTATCACCAGGTCAAACGTGTCCGAGTTGAACGGAAATGTCTTTTAAGCGTACCTTTGAGGCGTACTTTCGATTCAAGAAACGGAGTATCGCAGGGTATGTAGTGACGCAGTGGTTCAAATGGCAACCAATGTGCTTCTTAGTAACAAGCCCCTGCCACCCACTGTGCCCATCACAAACGTCCATTTCTGCTGACGTCATTTATTCCAGCAGAGGCGCCTTTTTAAGCCCGGAGACCCACGATGTGTGGGTTAAAACAGCTCAAAAGTGGTACCTCTGACCAGTAACAGCTGACAACGGCATTCAGCAGATTCTGCTGTCTCCATGACGACGGCGGTCGCGACAAGTGCAGTTGTCGCGAGCTCGGCGTGCACTCGGGGCTACCAAAAAAGAAATAAAGGTAGTGCTATTACAAAACATTGGTAGAGCAATTTTGAATCGAAAATAATTGAAATATGACATCTTTATTATACCTTGATGGTACTGTAATGGCACTATCCCGTGCTATTGTTAGACTTAGTGGTCCTGAGGTTTCACTAGAGTATGCTTTTGAAATATGCCCCAAAGGAGGAACACTCACTTTAAGGAGTGACATTCAATATCGCTAACCAGAGCGGATGAAAAACTAAAACTAATGTATAGTTTCGGAGAATGTACCGCCTACAATTCACCTAGCGATTTCAGCGCTGTCTGATCCATAAGTGCACCAGCATCAGTCAGGTACGCGACCACTACAAGCTCGGCTGGAGCCTGTCTGGCATGCAACGCATGGCTTGCTCCGTACCATCGGGCTGAGAACCATCGCAGAGACAGACCACAGAGGCTAGTGGCTGATCGGCAAATCTGTGGTGGCTAGTTCGTTGTGACCAACGTCCACTGAAACATTTGTTTCGAAAACAACTCCGAGTTGTCCATCACTTTCCTATTGCAATTCCTCCGTACGCACTTGCGAGACAGTCGCAGTCTCGTTACTATAAGGACTTCCTTGAAACCAAGAGTAATGTCATTACATGACATAGATTTCGATTGATATCGTCAGTTAACCAGTACCTCTTGGTGCAATAAATGTCGCTTATTTTCAGTACATAACCTTCCAAAATATTCGCCAGCTTTACCCTGATTGTAGACAGAGTTGCTACCGCATTCATCGAGCACGTTTGTGAACACGCATCTATTGCACATGTTTATAAGCTGGCACGCATTCATTAAACGCGTTGGTCAGGAGAGTCAGGCACAATAAACCCGTGTTTCGAAATATCTGCATGATGCCAGCTGAGAGCCCTCGTGTTTGCCAGGCCCCTGTTCCATTCAGTTTTCATCAGTTTTATCTTTCACTGCAAAATATGCATAATTACTACCACTTTATTTTCGTTCTACTTAAGCCTCTTCATTAAGTGCTCTCTCTCTCTCTCTCTCTCTCTCTCTCTCTCTCTCTCTCTCTCTCTCTCTCTCTCTCTCTCTCTCTCTCTCTCTCTCTCTCTCGCTCCTTTCCTCCCGTCCTCTCCCGCGAGCGCAGAAACTTTACACCACGGCATCGGATGAAGCACCGGGAAACTGGATCCCGAAACGCCGGGCCGGCGCTTATTCCCACGCATTTCCCGTGAGTTTCACACGCGCGCGCGCCCCCGACCGGCCGTGCGTGGGCAAAGCCAGCGAGCTAATCTTCGGGGAGACCTCTCCCCCGGTTTCCGGGTCTCTTAATCACTGGCAGAGCTGGAGACGGCCGCGGCCGCGGATCGATGGCGGCGGGCTCCTGACGGCGCTCGTCTGGCCGTCCGCCCATGGTCGAGCAGGGCGGGCCGTGGTGAGCGCCTGCTCCCGACTTCCCCTGCCAGCGCCGCCGGGAGGCTCGCATTTCGTTGCCGCGGGTCAGTCACCCCTGCAGCGCGGGCGCCCGGCGCGCCCTCAGCTGCCTCGCGGGTCGGCCACCCCTGCACCCGCCCCGGGGCCCACACCCGGCGCACCGCTACAGGTCGCACGGGTCATCGACAGCCGAGTTTTATCGCCCATCGCCGCGCGCTTAAATCCAATCTGGATGTGTGTTAAATAGGTCAGATGTGCATCTTGCTGGTATCTATTCCCGTGCGCACGCCATTACTGTCTGAATGGCGCGGATCAACGGCCTTCACTAGTGTGGGAGGGGGCGTGGGGGAGGGGGGAGGAAAATGGGAGGAGTAGCATGTGAGGACGGCAGACGCCAGCACGGGAGGCTTGAGGACGGCCTGCGGCAGCGGGAGGGCGAGACCGCGAGCACAGGGAGGAAGGAGGACAGCACGGACGACAGGAGGACGGCGACACGCAGGCGGAGGAGGGGGAACAGGCAACGACGAAGCGGTGATGACCTGACAGGGGGCGTAGGCAGCCCGCAATCGCCATGCCTCTCGGCCGCGCGGGGGCGCCACTAAACATAGGGTCCGCCAGCTATGATCGTTATTCCACGGGCGGAACTGCCGGGAATGGAAAGGGCAGCACTGCCCGCCCTAACAGACTCCGACCGAGCTAAAGGCGGCAGTCACAAAACAGAGTCGACAACTCACACACGTCGGCCGGCTTCCGCCAGCTGGCAGCGAAGACGCCAGTTTTGGGCGGCTCCGGGCTTGGATATTCCCACGCATTTATCACTTTTCGATATCGATAGACGCCCGCCCAAGCATGGGATCTTCATCATCTAAAACTTGAGCGACGTATTCAACCGTTCCCATTTCCTGCATTCGGGCCGGCGAGTGACGGGATATTTCCTAAGGCGCCGTCCAATTGGCTCGGCTCCGGTGGCGACGGCGAAAGAAATCGCGTCGGAATCACCTCCAGAAAATCGCAGGCCCCGGTGCAGCCCGACGCGGAGCGCCCGCTGCCGGACGCACAGCGGCTCAGCCGGGGCGTAATCGCATTACAGCTCCCCGACCCGCTGGACGGTCTGCCAGTCCATCTGACATCGGCACTTATCTGGACACAGGGACTCATTCGAACTCAGCCAACGCGAGCACCCATCCGACCGCACTGAGCGTCCACACTCATTCCACCGTACCGATCGGCGGCGGGCATCTGGCTTGGCTACAGGCGCTACTCAGTCCGTCATTAATGACAACATTCATTTGAGCCCTGATTTGGAGCCTCGTCGAGCTTTATCCCGCGCAGTACTCATCCGAACTTGCTCTTCTCAAAGACAGACATCCGTGTCTATCATCGCCGAAACTAACGGACTCCGCACGTCGGTTTGATTGGTTGATTGATTGGTTCATTCATTGGATGACTGATTGCCCTCACTCGTCTTTTTGCACTCATCCGCGGTATCCTTCAACGAGACCCACAGGAGCAATGACTCATCACAGCACCCATCCACCGAGGCGTGTTCTCTGCGTCCCCATTCCCATCAACCCCAAGGCCACTCCTTTCCAAGGCTTTCCATGACCATGAAATCCCCTGATTTGAGGCCCCGCGTACCCGGAGATCTTCCAAGCTCCTGAAGCTCCTCTCATCACTGACGGATTCCTCACAGTCCGAGATCCCTCTTCAAGGCAGATCCTTGTTCAGGGCAGATTCCTCTTGAAAGGAAATCCCTCTTCAAAGCAGATCCCTGTTTGGACAGATCTCTGTTCAGGGCAGATCCCTGTTCAGCGCATCTCTTCATTCGGGGGCAGCTGCCCCGTGTGCGGGGGCAGCAGCGGCCCCTGTCGACGCCGTCGCCGGGCGCGACAGACATCACCGTTGCCCCAGTCAGCCGGCCAAACCGGCTATATTACAGACTAATACGTCAGCAGTGGCCGCGTGGGAGCCCGTGATTGTATTGATTGGAGTCGGCCGCCGGCACCGACCTCCGTATTCGACGACTCGGACGCGACCTGCCGGCGCCCGTCGGCACCGACGGGTCAGCCGTCGAGGTCAGCCGCGCCAGCCCCGGCGCGGAGGAGGGTCTCTGCTGTGCCGCTGACAGGGAGCAGGCCTGCTGCCTCTGAAGCGTTGTTTGATGGCTGATTTTGAGCTAGAGCCGGAAGTTGTAATGATCTGCGCTACATCTGCCGATGTCTTGCGCCTTCGTGGCCTGCCTTTAAATCAGGAAAGTGCGATTGGAAGTCTCGATAATTTAATGAAGGGTTTAATTGATATAGTTCTCGACGGCCACGCGGTTGATGCCACTTCTACCCGCATTATTTTAGTACAAAAATCCGGTGGAAAAGCACCTTCGAATTCGGACTGGCGGCGTCAGCATGATCAAACGCCAGGGGAAGCATAATCAGTGCCCTGGGGGGCAAGGCGAACACTTTGGTGAGTCCAATCGGTGATCGGGGAAGTGAGAGGGCGGATAGGGGTTGGAGGCGTAGATACAAGCTTATCACTATTGCGAGGCGTACTTCCAAGATCGCGGTGGGAAGGGACCCTCCCGCCCACTCTGCTGCAATAACGCCTCTTCCTCGAGCCTATCGCGCGTAGGCGCGATATTTTTCCATTATGTTATCCCGTGAGTACGTTTTTCTGATAAGTGGCCTATGAATGGTGCGACAGAGAACTTTCATATTCAGAGGCAAATTCGGCTAACTCAGTCTCATTTGTGCCATCAGAACACATCATCTGATTCAACCCGCTGGTGGAAGGGCTGCACTTACTTCCACATAACTGATGCAACGGACGATAAGGTCACCGATAGTCATGGGAAAAAAACGTCGCGCCCTGATTAATATCCTGACTCCAAACCTAACAGTCATATCCCTTAGCACGCCACCACAAGCAGCCCTGTTAATGTTGACAAATATCGGACGAAGCTCTGCCAGTGTCGCCGCTCGTGTCGAGACAGTCCCAAACGGTGTCACAACGCCAGTGACAACACTGCTACAAACGTGTCATAAGCACGATTCAACGCCAGCACTTTACGGTTCAGCAGCGATGCCTCATTGGCAGATTCGTGCACTGGCTGCTCATCGAAATGCAGCCGTCGTCTCCCTCAATGTAAGCACCACCAGCCAAAACAAACTAAGAGCTGCATCCACAGAACCGCGGGGAGCGCGGTATGCAGACTGCAGTGTCATCGGGCACGAGCGGACACCCTCGCCCCCCGGCGGGCGTGAGCGCCGCCTCGCGGGTGGACGGACGGCTGGCGGCCCGCTCCCCCGCGCGAGCTGTACGCTCACTAAGGGTGTGAGCCTCACGGGGGTTAATCACACGCCTGTGCGGTCACTGCAGAGAGCATGGGCAGCGGGACTCCGAAAGTTGGCCCGCATCGACTCTGTGCTTCACCGCCTGGACTGGTTCCATTCGACTCAGTGGGCCCGTGTCCCTTGTTATGTCTCGAATCAGCCAGGTCCTCTACACTGTTCTGCCCTGACTCCACCGATTCTTCAATATCGGTCCACCTCGTCTCATAACGCCCTCATCTCCATCTTCATCCACATCTACTGACGTTGACAAGCTGTACACCTCGTCCCAACGGTATCCGCTGCTCCGTCCACTTCGTTCCCGCGATATCCGCTACTAGGTCCACATCGTCCCGACGATATCCGCTGCTCCGTCCACCTCGTCCCCGCGATACCCGCTGCTATGTCCACCTCGTCCCCGCGATATCCGCTGCTCCGTCCACCCCGTCCCGGCGATACCCGCTGCTATGTCCACCTCGTCCCGGCTATACCCGCTGCTCGGTCCACCCCGTCCCGGCGATACCCGCCGATCGGTACACCTTGTAGGTGGCGCACGCCCCGCGACAAATACGGACGTCGCCGCGGGGAGGCTGGCAGCTCAATGCCGATACATATGGCTGCCAGTGGGTGGCTGCAACCCGTAATTGCGTTTGTTCGTGCGCGAGCGCTCAAGTTGGCGGCGTCCAGTCGCGCGGACCGGCCGGCCGCTGTGCCGTAAGTAACCGTGTCCAGGGGCGAGCGAGGCGCCGGGGCCGGCCGCGCCCCGGCCTCGGGCGCCCGAGAGCTTCATCAGAGGCGGGCGGGGACCGCCCAGCCGGAGGTCGAATGTGCGGTACCAGTGCTGGGCGGCATGTGGGCACGCGCGGTCAAAGTAGAGAGGTGGGGTGGCGGTGCGGAGGCCGGCGCGAAAATGCTGACGCCTTTGCAATGGGGCGTGTAAGCCAACACGCCTGACTAATCCGTTTGAAACGGTGTCTGCGGCCTCGTCCGAGCGCTGAGTCTCATTCCTGCGGGCGCCCCTGCCAGATGGGGTCGATTTCCAGTCGGCACCATCCGTCCGGGTTGAGATGAGGGGATGTGACGGCGAGCGTCCAGATTACAGTGCGGGGCGCTCCGAGACGTTGGCCTGGTGTAAGAGCGGCTCTCGGGAACGTTCTGGGAGCTCTGGCAGAGTCGGTCGCTCGACGCTCGGCAGACGCGAATCTGCAGGCTACGACAGTCTGTCGAGCACCACTGGATATCAGAAGAGGGGTGTCTTCTTACTTGGCACGCAAGCGGATTAAGCAGAGTTTATGGGGGTTCTGGCAAACGGTATAAATTGTCGGGCAGTCTGATTCTCAGAGCCCGTATTTCACTTATCTAAAATGTGGTTTATCACGGTAGTTCGTTCTCGGTACATTACGGCACTGGCCAGTGACCAGAACGTGCTGCCAGTGCAAAGGAAAAAGGGCCTGGCATTGTTCTGTCATCGCTATAACTGAAAGCATGAACAGCTGATTTCAGGTAAAGCCAGCATGCTTACAGCTCAAACGAAGAAACAAAGTCGGAAGATGCAGAAAACACTGTACGACAGACGCTTTGTGACAGATGAACAGA
>NW_023596461.1:34450410-34452037 GCF_011947565.3 Pollicipes pollicipes | reverse complement strand
TGAGGGCGGGGGTGGGGAAGCGGGGGCCAGACGCCTTTAGACTCGCATGCTCTAATCTTCACCATAGATTGCCGCTGAACTGAAGTTAAAAATGAGCACGATGCGTTCTCACCGAGCCCCGCTCCCCCCCCTTGAAAATCTTGGCAGCGCCCCTGAAGTAACATACAACACGCACCGAACTCCGGGATCAAACTTTTCCCCACTGTAGATAAGAAAGCCAAGAAGACTTTGCCCAGGGTCCATAAGTCGACGTCCTTCTGCCCATCGTTTCTGTCATAGCATCCCGGCCGCGGACCACTCCACTCTCCGCCGTCGGGGGGGGGACGGTTAGCAGGCAGGGGGAGGGCAGCCTGTGCTGGACGGCGCGTCGTCCGCCCCTGCCGCACAGCCGGCTTGCTCATTTACGAGCAGCGCAGTAATTTACGGGCCCGCTTGCTTGTCAAGTTGCAGGGCGCTGGTGGCGTTCGTCCGCGCGGAAGGAACGCAGACGGGCGTGTTTTGATGCGGCCTGTCGTCGTCGCCCCCTCCCCATTCCCCTCCGCCGCCCGCCGGCAGATGACGCCGGACCGACGGAGGCGGGGGCGGGGGCGGGGGCGGGACGCTGTTCGCCCGGCTGCTCTGTCGAACGTCGTCGGCACTGAGATAAGGCTGCCGACGAGAGACGGGAGCCGAGACGAGGGGACGATCGCCGCGCCGAGATTGTCACCGTCGCGCCGCCTTTGTGCGCGGTGCGCCGACACGGCCGCCGCGCCGGGGGACTGCTGCACAGCAGGGGCGGCGGGCGCCACCCGGACCGCCCCAGCAGCGCCGCTCGGGACACTGCGGTCACAATGCGACGGCTCTGTTCCACGCGCCGCGCCGGCCGCGCAAAAAGCGCCGCGCCTCGTCACAATGGTGCGGTCTTTGTAGCGCGGCCGGCGGCGCGTCTGCCGGCCGTCGGCGGCGCGCCGCGCGTCGCGTGTCGCGGCCTCGCATGACCCAAATCCCGCCCCTCTCGCGCAGCCGGCCGCCGGCCTTTGTGTGGGCCACGGCGGCCGGGCGGCGGCGGTGACCGGCGGGGTGGCCCAGATTGAGCCTGCAGCGGAGGCGGGAGGCCGCTCCAGATCGTGACCCGGGCCAGGGGGAGGGCGAGGGGGGGGGGGGCGGCGCGGGCGACCCGGCGTGAGTCGGAGACGAGACGCTGAGAATGGTAAAGAACGGGCGGAAGGACGATGGGATGATGCGACGCAGGGACGGAAACAGTGCGCAGAGAAGGAGCATGACGCGCAATAATATATCGAAGGAAATGCGCAGTTTAAGGAAACTGCATGACTATGACACTGGGAGTAGAGGAAACAGGTCGAGACAAATGTCATTAGACGACGGAGCGGAGAGACCGAGACCGAGACCGAGACCGAGACAGGGACAGAGTTAGGGACGAGGGACAAAGCCAGAGAGAGAGAGAGAGAGAGAGAGATAGAGAGAGATAGAGAGAGAGAGAGATAGAGAGAGAGAGAGAGAGAGAGAGAGAGAGAGAGAGAGAGAGAGAGAGAGAGATAGAGAGAGAGAGGAGATAGAGGAGAGAGAGAGAGAGAGAGAGAGAGAGAGAGAGAGAGAGAGAGAGAGAGAGAGAGAGAGAGAGAGAGAG
>NW_023596461.1:34391237-34449410 GCF_011947565.3 Pollicipes pollicipes | reverse complement strand
CGCCTCGGCCGGCCGCTGCCGCCCGTCTCGCCGGCGGCCGGCGGTCGGCGGCCGGCCGGCCCGTGCAGCAGATTTCCACATCTGCGGCCGGGCAAACCGCGAGGGCGCGTGACTCACTGCTTCGCCTGCAAGGTCATATAAACATGGCGCGGCGCGCTGCCGCTGCCCGGCCCGGCAGGCGCATGGACTGGTGAGCATGCCGACCTGCGGATGGGGCGGCTCCAGCCGGGAGTCTGCCCCCGACCGGGAGCGAGGACGACAGCAGGGAGTCTGCCCCCGACTGGGAGTGAAGATGACAGCAGGGAGTCTGCCCCCGACTGGGAGCGAGGACGACAGCAGGGGGTCTGCCCCCGACCGGGAGTGAGGACGACAGCAGGGAGTCTGCCCCCGACCGGGAGTGAGGACGACAGCAGGAAGTCTGCCCCCGACCGGGAGTGAGGACGACAGCAGGAAGTCTGCCCCCGACCGGGAGTGAGGACGACAGCAGGGAGTCTGCCCCCGACCGGGAGTGAGGACGACCGGCCCGCGGAGGCATCGGTGGGCGGGCAGAGTGCGACACGCTTATGGTTCGGGTGCGATGGCGGCGCAGTGGAGACGTGGTGTCATAGCTTTCACCCCTCAAACTCATCCATGTGCCCAACCTTAGCTCCGTTTGTGTGCCGTTCTCCGGCCGACGTCGCGGCACGCGGGCACGATCTATCCATGTGCCGAACCTTAGCTCCGTTTGTATGCCGTTCTCCGACCGACGTCGCGGCACGCGGGCACGATCTATCCATGTGCCGAACCTTAGCTCCGTTTGTGTGCCGTTCTCCGACCGACGTCGCGGCACGCGGGCACGATCTATCCATGTGCCGAACCTTAGCTCCGCTTGTGTGCCGTTCTCCAAACGACGTCGCGGTACGCGGGCACGATCTATCCATGTGCCGAACCTTAGCTCCGCTTGTGTGCCGTTCTCCGACCGACGTCGCGGCACGCGGGCACGATCTATCCATGTGCCGAACCTTAGCTCCGCTTGTGTGCCGTTCTCCGAACAGACGTCGCGGTACGCGGGCACGATCTGCGGTCCTCGGCAGGATTTTCACCCGCCGCCCGAACCGGTAGGCAGCTCCGGCC
This sequence comes from Pollicipes pollicipes, assembly GCF_011947565.3. NCBI lineage: Eukaryota > Metazoa > Arthropoda > Thecostraca > Pollicipedomorpha > Pollicipedidae > Pollicipes > Pollicipes pollicipes. Next base: position 34,448,297 of record NW_023596461.1, on the reverse strand, counting down.
TCCACCCACCGTGTCCCGCGCCCACGCCTTGCACTCGGCAGAGAGCAATCGTGCCCGCGTCGTGGCCGCAATAATCACCCATGCAGCGGGCGGACCAGCGGCAAAGGAGGTCACCGGCACCATGGCGAGGTCACGCGGTCAGTGGGAGGAGCAGGTGGACACAGGCCGACCTCGGGACGGGGAGGCGTCTGCGGACCGCGGGCTGAGGGACCGTTGCGAGACTCCCGGACGGAGACGCGCTGCCAGATCATGAACAGACAAGCAGATCGTTGGACAGAGGTGCCGGCAGAACAAAATGGGAGATAGAGGAGTCTGTGATTCGAGGGACAGAGGTGCCAGCGGAGCACGGGACAGAGAGGCGGCAGCAGAGAGGTACCGATTTTTCCGAGTGGATTCTTAGCTTAAATCACAAGGGAACATTTTCGGTCAAAAAATGGGTTTCAATAAAATTTTGAGCCTCGCAATACTAATAAGCGGACAGACCCACCGTATTGCGCACTTAAACGGAAACGTGACGCCAGCGCCGTCACGGTGTGGGGACAGCTAGGTCGGCCAGGGAGGCGCCGGAGTGGGGAGGAGGGCGTGGGACATCGCTGCAGTGTGGCAACAGGCTGAGCGGCCCGGACGGCGACAGGGTGGTGTCCGAAGAGCGCCGCCGTGCGCCCTCTCGTCCAGCGCGGGCGCTCTTTGTTGGCAGTCACTCGGCGCCGCGCCGGAAACGCAGGCATTACACGCAGAAAGAGACGGAAGAAAGCGGCGGCCGGGCGGGCGGCGATGGCACCCGACGCGCACAATGGCGGCGCCGGTGGAGGGAACGTGGCCGGGAAAGGGTGGCGAGTGGAGGACAGAGGTCGCTAGGAAATGCTGCCGACAGACCGGCGGATCGCGATACGTGGCAGCGCCTCGGCGCGAGTGGAAAGTCGAACACGGTTCCATCAACCTCGACACAGTTTTGCCTTCGTTGCAGCTTCGACAAGCGGCCTAGACGTCCATCGTGCCTTCCTTCGCCCATCAATCATTCAGTGCTCACAAAAGCACCCCGCTGTCGCCGAAACGCAGTACAGCACCTTCCATTCGGTGACCACTGAACCCTCAGCACCATCCTGGTGAACCCCACACCCCACCCGCCGGCCCCGTGTGACCCCCGCCCTGCCCCTCCCCGACGGCGGGGGCGGAGTCAGCCAGGCCCGGCCGCCAGGGGGGCGGGCCTGAGGGGGTCAGCGCCGGATTAGCCGCGGCCGCCGACAGATGGCGCTAATCGGGTCGCGGCGTCACCACCGCCGCCGCCAGTGACGAATCGCCGCGGATTATCCCCGGCGGCGCCACCAGCTGACCCGACCCGCCCGGCCGGTCCACCGGGCCGGGCCGCCGGGCCGCCGGGCCGCCGGCCGCCGCCGACCGTAACGAGCCATTACACAAATGGGCGACTCATGAGCCCGGCTCAGCGCCCCTCGGCCCCGCGTGACGCGCCCGGGAGACGGTGCGGGCGTCGGGCGTGCGGGCCCAGCGCCAGACCACCTGTTCCCGCAGCCGACCTAACGGCTGCTTACGTGCGGGTCGACTCGTGCATTATTTATGCCTGCCTTTCCTTCATTACTGTTTGATTGCATGGCTGGCACAGCGCATGCGCAACCGGCAGGTGCGCTCCGTGGCGGACCGCGCGTCTTCCCAGCCGCGGCTCGACGAGCGGAACCGTGGAGCCGCGGAGCCGCCGCCCCCCGATGACGGAGTTGGCAGCGCGCGGGTCAACACAGGGTCACGCACGTGCGGCTTACCGCGGCGGCCGGCCGACCTCATTCGTATCCATAATGCAGGGCAGCGAGCGGCGGTGGCGATCGGTAGGCAGGCCGACAGATGATAACTACAAAGAGGGCCGATCAGCTGTGAATAATTGAGGCGGTGGCCGGCGGCAGACGCGGCTCCGCCGGGCCGAATCAATGGCGGCGCAGCGCCGGGCAGCGCTGGCCGTCTTCTCGCCAATTGGCCGGGCCAATTTGTTCGTGCTGCGCCCGGTCCATTGGGTCCAATTAGTCGGCCGGCGCGGCCGCCCGGTCGGGCGGGGCGGAGCCGGGTGGTCGGCACAGCTGCGGCCGGCTCAGACCACGCCGGATCTGCGCGAGGGAGCGAGTCCCACGCAGCAGGCGCCGTCCGCCAGAGACGTAGCCGGACCGGAGCCGTCTGACGGAGCAGGTGAGGCTGGTGGCGACGAGTTCGGAAAGATCAGGAGCGGATCGGTCGCAGCACTCCTCTCGCAGATCGCTCAGCGTGCGAGCAAGCGGCTGACCACAAAGGAGCTTTCTCAGGTTTATACGAAGACTGTTCTGATCAGATGCGCATGGTTTTGCACACCGTTTTTGCAATGCCTGCCAAAACGTTTTGCTCTTGAGAAACAAATAACGAGAGCACCTCGTAAAACCAACGTACCTCACCAAACATGATTGCTCTTCATACGGGAGCGAAAGACGAACCACTGCTGCCAGATGGTATCCCGGAGAGCCCACTCGGCGCCGGGCAGGCGGCTCAGGGTCGGGCCGGCCCGGACCGCCAGAGGGTGTCCGCTGTTGACCAGCCATCGGCCGCCGACCGGGACCCCGGACATCGATCCTTTAGTGGTTTTGTCGTTACCGGGCGACGCGATAAGCTCCAGGCCGTTGGCATGGCAACGCCGGCCTTCACAGACGACTGGTACGGGCGGGCAAGGGTGGCGGCCGGCGAGGCGGCGGCCCTGCCAAGACCCGTCGGCCGTCGCTCGCCGCTCGTCGGTCGCGGGCTCGCCAGAGGCCTTGGCCGCCGGTGCGGGGCACGAGCGACGCCACGAGCCACGGCCCCTGTCCGGGCCGGCCCGGCCCGGCCCGCCACGGGCCGGCACTCCAGCACCCCGCCGGCGCGAGCGCGCGGGCTCACGATCGACCCCGACGGCAGCGAGTCTGTTTTCATTTCAAACACTCTTGGCACCTCGTCAGTGCCAGCGGCCGGGATGGCTGGAAGCCCGTCGCGTCCGGCTCTGTAACTCAGCGCGGTCGGCTCTGTTGCCCAGCCGTGTCCGCAGTGGCGACCGGGGCCGGCCGGGCATGGCGCTCGGGCCTGGGCTACCTGCCGCGAGGGCGCCGCCCGAGTCGGGCCGAGCGGGCCAGGCTGAGCTGGGCCGGGCCGGGCCGGGCCGGTTCCGCCCGCCGCGACGCAGAGGTGCGGAGCGGCGGGCACTGCACCGTTTGTTTATCGAGCAGGAGCGGCGCGGTTAAAATTAGACAGCGCGGCGAGGCGAGCAGGCCGGCCGCCCGGGACTGGGGCGGCGCAGGCACGCCTCCTCTGTTTGTTTACCCGCGGCCGCGCCGACCCTCCCTCGCGGGAGGCCGAGCTTTGCACCGGCCGCATCGGCTTCTCACCGGTGGCACCGGCTCCTCAGCGCCGCATCGGCTTCTCAGCGCCGCATCGGCTTCTCGGCGGCGGCACTGGCTTCTCACCGGTGGCACCGGCTCTTCAGCGCCGCATCGGCTTCTCACCGGCGGCACCGGCTCCTCAGCGCCGCATCGGCTTCTCGGCGGCGGCACTGGCTTCTCACCGGTGGCACCGGCTCCTCAGCGCCGCATCGGCTTCTCGGCGGCGGCACTGGCTTCTCACCGGTGGCACCGGCTCCTCAGCGCCGCATCGGCTTCTCGGCGGTGGCACCGGCTCCTCAGCGCCGCATCGGCTTCTCGGCGGCGGCACCGGCTCCTCAGCGGCGGCACCGGCTCCTCAGCGCGGCATTGGCTTCTCAGCGGCGGCACTGGCTCCTCAGCGCGGCATTGGCTTCTCAGCGGCGGCACTGGCTCCTCAGCGGCGGCATCGGTTGCTCAGCGGCAAAACCAACGCTGCGTGTATGGAGCCACCTCCTCCCTAGCAGAAATATCTCGTGACAGGCAGCACCAACCACGCAAACCAGCTAATCTCAGGCGTCATCACCCCTCACAGACAGCGCCGCCTGTTTCTCACAGGTGGCACCACCTCTTCCATTCCATACCAGCTCCTCGCGGTTGGCACTCCTCGGCGCTGCCAAGTTCTCCACCTGAGCCCGTGATCGGTATCAGCGTCCTTTCGATGGTTTCTCCGTCACCACTCCACCACGCGCGACGCACCACGCTTACTCCGCACCTCCTGCCCCGCACCACCGCCATCTCCTTATTTGTGCCTCATCGCGGAGATCACTTCGCAACCAGCCTCACAGCAAAGCGAGCACCACCGTCCCATCGAGAACCCTCCTCTCCTCCGCTTTGGGTAGGCCTAAAGCCTGCTCTGCCGCCATCGGAGACGCGGGGCGCGCCGCGCTACCCTGGCGTGATCGCCGTCTGCGCCGCCGCCGCCGCCGCCGCCGTCTGCACCGCCGCTGCCGCCGCCGCCGCCGCCGCCTCCCATCTCGATGGCAGCCAGTTCGGCGGGCAGGGCCATCCCTTCCAGCCGACCACGCGCCGAGCGCATCAGCCGGATAGGCCGAATCACTTCTCAATCGTAACTCGGACCCATTTCGAGATGAGGCGAGCCTAAATTCCGCCCGGACCGAAGTACATCAGGGGCGTGGCGTTTTGGGGCGGCGGGCCGGTCACTGGGTCGGTCGGCGATGGGCCGCGACAAATGGGCCTATTTCAGTGGGGTCGACGCCGCTGAATCTGTGCCGGCCGCATCGGATCTGGATCTGGATCTGCGCCTGTTCTGCCGCCACCAAAGCTGACGCGGGGCGGCGGTGGGGCCGGCTGTCCGGCTGTCTGGAGATTGTCTGCTGTCTGCTGAACTTTGGAGGACAAGCGCAAAACGTTTGTGTTCATCGCAATGAGAAATCGTCGGCAGTCCGCCTCAGTCTTCTTTATTGGCCGATGGTGAAGGGGTGTTGGCCTAACTCAGCTCACTCGAATCGAGTCAGAACGACTCGACTCGGCTCGACTCGACTCGACTCGGCGCCGTCCGGCCCCACCCGACCCTGTAAAAATAGCAGTTGTCGGTCGTGTCGTCGGGATCGATGCGTCTCGTCGGGCGCCGCCCGACGTCACGCCGGCCGACCCCGCGGTCACGGGTCACGACCCGTCCCACACCTGGCGATGGCAGCGGCCACCCGACACCGGCCCCGCCCGGCCGGCGCCGCTGCCGTGCCAACACAGCCACTCAGCAGGTAAAAACGCCCGCACAAAGGACCACGGCCTATTGCGTGCCTCCAGTCCGGCGGCCTTCGTGCCGCAAATTGTACGGGAAGCAGGATGGACAAAAGAATTGGCGCCTGCTACGTGCCTGGCGCGCCGCGGCAATTTCGCCCGGTGACATCAGCCTCGTTCTGGCGGCGGTTAGCGCTGATGCCCCGGCGCGAGCAGTGAGACGGGCCGGGGGAACGCCCGGCGCCAGGAAACACGCCGATACCACGCGGGGCTGCGTTCGGGCGCCGGCTGGAGGCGCGGACGCCGCAAGGAGCGAGGCTTTGTCCGCGCTGAAGCGTGCGTTTAGATTTCCGTCGTTTACCGTGCGGGTGCTGAACTGGATGATGTATTAGTGATACAGCACCGGCGCCGGCGGGGGTCTTTCGGCAGTGGTCAACGCGCCGAGCGGTCGCTCAGGGGCGCCTCGTGGGTCCTTCGTGTCAACGGCTCGAGGACAGCTGGAGGGTGGCTCGGGGGCGCCTCGTGGGTCTCTCGCGCCAGCGGCTCGGGGGCGGCTGGAGGGTGGCTCGGGGGCGCCTCGTGGGTCTCTCGCGCCAGCGGCTCGGGGGCGGCTGGAGGGTGGCTCGGGGGCGCCTCGTGAGTCTCTCGCGCCACCGGCTCGGGGGCGGCTGGAGGGTGGCTCGGGGGCGCCTCGTGGGTCTCTCGCGCCAGCGGCTCGGGGGCGGCTGGAGGGTGGCGGGTGGCTCGTGGGCACCTCGCGGCACGACTCTGACAGAGGTGCCGCCTCCGGCTGCCGGCTGCTGGCGGCACAGAGCCGCCTGAGTCGACCGGACGCCCTGCTGTCACGCCGGCCACCTGTGGTAGCTCCGGCACCGCCATTTGCGATCACGCGCTTGACATCCGCCGGCAGCTCGGACAGTATCGACAGACCCGCGGCCGGATCGGACGGCGGGGCTGGGGCCTGCAGTCCCCGAGGCCGCGGTCCCCCGCCTGCCACGCCCAGGGTTGCTGCGCCGAACCGGCGTCCCAGCGCTTGTCCTGGGCCTGGTGGCGACACTTCCTCGCCGCGGTGGTTCGTCCGCACCGCCGGGGCCATCAGGAGGACCACTAGATGGCTCATCAGGCGGGTCACCGGGCGAGTTATCAGGTGGGTCGTCAGGTGGACCATCAGGTGGACCATCAGGTGGACCATCAGGCGGGTCATCAGGTGGGTCATCAGGCGGGTCATCAGGTGGACCATCAGGCGGGTCATCAGGCGGGTCATCAGGTGGACCATCAGGTGGGGCATCAGGTGGACCATCAGGTGGGTCATCAGGCGGGTCACCAGGCGAGTTATCAGGTGGGTCATCAGGTGGACCATCAGGTGGGTCATCAGGCGGGTCATCAGGCGGGTCATCAGGCGGGTCATCTGGTGGACCATCAGGCAGGTCATCAGGTGGGGCATCAGGCGGGTCATCAGGTGGGGCATCAGGCGGGTCATCAGGTGGGGCATCAGGCAGGTCATCAGGTGTCTGTCGGCCGGCCCATCAGAAGCCACTGCGAGACGGCCCGGCGCGCCTGTGGCTGTCAGGCGGTCCCGGTACAGGGCTTCGCTGTGCTCTGTGGCAGCGACAAACGGACCTTGGTGGGTTTCCACGGCGCGCCCGTCCGTAGAAGCCCAGACGAGGGACAACGACAGCACACTTGAGCGCGGCTGTGCCTTTTCCAGGATCGACTGGCGCGGTCTTGTCACGACTAGGATGCCTTCGGAGCGGACGATACAGGATGACGCGGCCAATCCTCAGAGCAAGAACGGACCAGCGCGTGGTCACCGCTTCACACCACCGCCGTCTCTGACTCCGCGCTTTTAATTGACACGCGGCGCGCTCTCCGCCTGCAGTCTCGCTACCGTGCTGTCTTCATGGCGTCACCTGGCGTTCTTCTCCCGCGGCGTAATGCCCGTCTGACGTCAGGCTCCCTTTCAGGGAGACTGGTGGTGTCATACAGAGCTCCCGGGACACCGTGCCGGATGATGTCACACTCGGCTCCCGCCGCCACCCACCCGCGGCAGCATCGCCGCTTTAATGACCCCCCCCCCCCCCCCTCCCCCATTTGCATACTCTGCCCAGTGTATGTGTGTGTGACTAATCTCGCCACAATCATCAAAATATTGCCGGCAGGAGCACAGGAAAAATAGCGGCGTTGGCAGAACGGCTCATGCAGTCTCTCCTCCAGAAGCCAGTAGCCGCGTCTGATTGTTGGGTGTCGGCACCACCGTGCACCACCAAGCCGTCACACATATTGGCAGCGAGGGCTCGTCGCGGGGAACAGCGGCTGCCATAGATCACAGAACACGTGCTGCTCGTCTGGCGAGCCTTACTTTCGGGCCTGCCGCACGTGTGCAGCACGTGGCCAAGAGTAGCGCTCCGGACGGGCGCGTCTTCCAATTTGTGTTCGGCACCCAGACGAGAGTGGCGCGTCTCATGCCCTCAATGCCCCCATGAAGGCACGCGGCAAAACGGACAATATTTAAACGAGACCAGTTAGGCCGTTAACTTGGGTGGGAGTCGCCCGTCCGACCATCCATGTTGCCGTGAAAGTGTCTTTAGGCAGAGCATAAAGTGTATACAGCTTGAAGCCAATCCTTTCGAGCTGTTTGAAAACCTACGGCAAATGGTAATGGCGGCTTCCGGCTTCCGGCTTCGGCTTCTTTTAAAAAAGACACAATTACCGAGGGGTGTTGGTTAGCCTAATGACGATACTGATGTTGACAGCCGTGGCCAAGCGTTGTGAAGTCGAAAATACACACAAAGTTATTTCCTTATATGACACTTTGCACTACCCCAGTGTACATTTGAATGGTATACGAGCGATTGCTGATCCCAATCGTGCATTTCAGTGTGCCATTGGAACAGACCACAAATGTGGGACGATCCAGGGTCTGACCCGGAACGGACCACCGGGTCTCCAAAGCTAAGCGGGGATCAGCACTGCGCACACGCCCCCGAGATCTGTGTGCCGGTGGCCTGCAGCGTCAGCCGGTCACCAGCGGCCAGCTCAGCGCCGCCGGAGCACCTCACGCTGCAGGAGACAAACCGCCATCCGCCCGCCTCCCCCCGCGCCGTGGCGCCTCTCCGGCGCCGCACCAGACCAGCTTCCCTGAGACCGGTTACATAACGCAGTGGGATTAATTGCATTTCCATGCGGCAGCACCGGGCGGCCTGTGACCTCGGCGCCGGCGGCGGCGGCCGACCCGGCAGAGGACGCGAGCGGCTGAGGTCACAAACCGGCCGGCGGCGCGCCTCCGAAGAGAGCAAATACACCCTGTCCGGCGGGCGTGTGAGAGGAACGGCGCATCGCTCAAGAGGTGTCGCTACTGGCCACACGGAGAACTAACCTCGCCTGGCTACCGGGTGTTTAACAGGTATATGTTTGATGTTGAACATTGATAACATGCAGCGCACGTCTGCAACGTTAACGAACGCGTGCTGGTGCTGCACGATTCGGCGAAGCAGTGACAATGCACCGGGAGGGACGCACTGGTGACCGCCTGCCAACACAGATCACAGGTACCTTCAGGGCGCACTGGTGACCGCCTGCCAACACAGATCATAGGTACCTCCAGGGCGCACTGGTGACCGCCTGCCAACACAGATCACAAGTACCTTCAGGGCGCACTGGTGACCGCCTGCCAACACAGATCATAGGTAACTCCAGGGCGCACTGGTGACCGCCTGCCAACACAGATCACAGGTACCTTCAGGGCGCACTGGTGACCGCCTGCCAACACAGATCACAGGTACCTCCAGGGCGCACTGGTGACCGCCTGCCAACACAGATCACAGGTACCTCCAGGGCGCACTCAGGCAGTCAGTTGCATTTGCGTTATGAATATGCGAGCGGGCACGGCGGTGTGTGCAGGGCGTTCGCATGCATACGCAGCAGGCAGGCGTCAGTGTTGCGCTACCACACAAACCAGGGTCACGTGGTGAATATGGCCTGCACCGCACGAACGTAAAACCGAAGGACAGGGAGCCTGTCGTCCGTCCTGTTTATCAGCGCCCGGACGGCAGCGCGTGGCAGACTCGTGACCACCGACAGATGGCTTTCATCTCCGTTAGAGGACGCCATGGTCGAAAGACAGGCTCAAACAGCCCAAGCCGCAGAAAGGGCGCCGGGGCTTTTTGGCAAAGAAACTTGGCCCGGAGACAAAATGTATCGAGCTTTGCTGCAAATGTTACTTCCGACCATAAATATATGATCATGGTTCAAAACCGCCTCCAGAAGCTTGAGTTGACGAGTCAGCTTAACAAGTCTTGAGTTGACTCTGGGCTACAGGCGAGTCAGGCTCCCCACCCTCCGCCCTTCCCAAAGAGGTGCTCCGGCGAGAAGGGCCGGCCCCTCTGACCGGCCAGTTATGGACCGCAGGTGATGGCCCCCCCTGCGACTCACGGGACAGGCCAGTGACCTGGCTGTGCTCCGCTCCCACACTGAGATGGGAAGGCGTCGTCTTCCCTCCCGTGCACCTGAGCTGTATAGCGTACTGCCGCGCAGCCTGAAGCGACTACCGGTCGTAACCTTCAATTGGCGGCTGAAATGTTAAAAGGAGTGTTCCACATTTGTATGGGATTTTGAACTGAAATAGCCATATTAAAAATCATTTGTTGTATTTCACAGGCCGACTATTCTAAGACTATTCTAAGGCCACCCAGGCGTCCTTAATGCCATCATAATGTTATTCAAGTCCTGCCATTCCATCAGCCATGCTGCAGTTAAGGCCAAGAAAAACATGGTTGTCGAGTTGTTCATATCTGGCGTTCGTGAGCATGATTTCCAGATAAAGCGGCCGTCAATAAGCTCTCAATCAATGTTTTACAAGATACGATGACGTAATCAAACAACGACGCATTTAGGAGCATATTTACCACATAGACAAATTTTGTTGTCTAGAACAGTCTTTTCCACTTGGAGGGAACGTTTCACATTTAAAGGTATCAAAACAGGCATCAGAAATGATCAAACAAGTTCACTTTTAGCTATTGGCTTACTCTTTAAATGGAAAAGTCTGCTCTAGACAGCACAATTCCTTGTTTAGTAAACATCCTTCTCAATGCGCCATGGTTTGATTGCGTCATCGTACCCCGCACAACATCGATTGAGAGTCAATTGACGGCCGTTATATCTGGAAATGGCGGTCACGAACAGCAGATATGAACGCCTCGACAATTTTTTTTTTCTTGGCCTTGACCGCCGCATGGCTTATGGAAGAGCAGGATTTGAATGAAGGATTGACGTCGTGAATGCCAAGGTGACTTTGAACCACTCTCCCCGATATACCTTCTCCATTTTCGTGGGCGTGGGGCTCAGAAACTAGAGGGGAGGGTACGTCTTAAGAAGGGCAGCGTTGTGAGTAGCACAAAAGGTCTTCAAGATGGCTTTTTCAACCCCATATAAATGTGGAACACTCCCTTTGAAAGTACACCAGTTGTCATAAGTGAGCTTATTTCATCACACCTGATGCTGGTTTCGTTATCATCAAATGTGTAACATTCTGTTAAAGCTATCAAGGGAAATTCGGTGACATGATAGCGGTGCTCATGAGGAAATGTTTGTAAGCCGTGAGCAGGCGTGCCTGGCCGAGCTCATCTCTGCCACCTTAGTAGACTTCCGTGACGATAAAAACAAAAGACCAGAGTCTGCGCAGGATCACCCACATGCTCGGCGCTGCTGGACAGCTTCAGTCAGAAGGGGTGAAGTTCACGCGTCCCAGCCAGGCAGGTGACGCTTGCTTATGTCAGCCCGGTGAACAAAGACCATGCGACCCGGCACGCATGAACCGCGTGAGCTGTGTGGACGGACCATGTCAACCAGGTGAACACAAACCACACGAACCAGGTGGTCACAGACCATGTGGACTGGGTGCATACAAATCATGCGAACCAGGTGGATAAAAACCACGCGGATCGGCTGGACACAAGCCACGTGGGCCGGGTGGACGCGGACCGTGTAGGCCGGGTGGACACGGACCGTGTGGGCCGGTTGGTCACAGACGGAGCTGGCTGGGGCCGGCGCCCCCCCCCCCCCCCGTCCGTCGGGAGGGGCCGCCCACTGGACCGTTCGGCGCCATATGGCACGCCACTGTCTGCCCCGGCACCGAGCTGTGATCAATACAGCCCGGGGCGGCCGGCCGGTCCCGTGGCCGGCACTGACCCGACCCCGGCCGGCAGTGCTGACGTCACGCCGGCCGACGGTGCTGATCTGTGACGGCGAAGACGCTGAGCTGGCCCGGACGGCAGGCTCAGGGGGTGGGACCAGTCTCACGACCGGGCCGAGGTGGTCCACGCGAAGTCACAGCCCAGAAACGTGAGCCTGGCGGCTTACCTCGCCCGCAAAGTCAACACTGAACGGGGACGGCCGCCAATGCCTAGCCATACCAGACGAGCTAATACTTGGCGATTTTATGGAGAGTACTGATGTGATCTTCATACTGCTTCGACTCCGGCTGACAAACTGAGAGACGCTACCCTTTATCTACTACACAAGCGTGGCGGCCACTGTCACGCTTGTTGATCAGGATGTTTTTTGCCTACCCATCGCCCAGTGTCTGCAATCAACAGTGTGGCATATTAAAACCACATCGAAAGCCAAATGCCAGACACAATGTTTAAAGCAGACACACCAGGCTATCAATGACAGACTATTCACGAGCAAATGACCATCGCATATGGCATTCCCATTGCAGGTCACGAAAACACAGACCAGACAGGATATGCCCTGCCAGTCAGTTTATTCTGAAACGCTATTTGCCTTGCTGTCAGGTCATAGGAACAAGCGCAAAACAGAGCAGAGACGTGGGACTTCCCGGGAGGGAGAGGGCGTCAAACAGCCAACGCAGAGCCGAGGGAAATAAACTGCGATTCAGAGCCGGGAGACAGAGCGCGAAGCAGTCGAAGCGAGCGGAAGCCGACCAGGGCTGCGGCCCCAGTCTGGCCGGCAGCCGAGGTCCTTAACCCCATTGAAGGGGAGTGTGAGCCGGACGGCGGGCGGCCCGGGCTATCATGGCCCGGCAGCCCACACTCCGGCTGCGCCCAGTGGCCAGGCGACCGGTTATATCGGGCCCGCTCGGATGAAGAAATAAATGCGCTACGGTGATTAATGTGGGCGAGATGACCGTCCGAAAGACCGCCTCCCGGACCAAGAGGCCCAGCGGGGGGCAGGGGTCAAGCGGGTGACCCCTGGGGTCGCCAGTGGTCGGAGCAGCACGAGGTGGCGCCTTAGAGGGGGTGGTGGGGGGGGCTTCGTGATAAGCTAAGACGGCCAGGCTTCTGCAGGTGGCACGTGAGAGACGCATGGCGAAGGCGCAGAGGGGATAGATAACCAAAGATGTGCTCATCACGACCAAATGCCACGCCACGAACTCTTGTGGGACCACACGGCCAAGAAGACGTTTGACATGCCGCCTCCATATCACTCCAAACCGCACTCAGTCGGATGCCTGCCCTGTCAGCTGCAGACGTCACTAGCGACGACCTCGGCTAGCGGCGGACGCATACGAGGTCATGAGCGGCCGGAGGAGGTCAGCGACACCACGGGCGGGGTCCGGCAGGGGGGGGGGGAGGCCGGCGTGACCAGCTCGGCTCCACCCCGCCCGCCGGCCGTCACATAAGTCACCTGAGGCCGCGGCGACCAAGCGGAACGGTCGCACGCCGCCGGCACCGGAGCCGCTGCTCGTGCACGGCGCTGAGGAGCGGCGACAGGTGCGTGGCCTTAGTCAGGCACGACTAATGCGCTGTGCAGTACGGCACAGGGCATGGCCGGGGCACGGCAGGGCACGGCAGGGCAGGGCACAGCAGAGCACGGCCGGGCCACGGCCGAGGGCACGGCCGGTGCACGGCAGAACACGGCAAGGCACGGCAGAACACGGCAGAGCACGGCAGAGCACGACCGGGGCACGGTAGAGAACGGCAGATCACGGCAGAGCACGGCAGAGCGCAAATCGGGATGGCAGGGCAAGGAGGGCAAGGGAGGGCAAGGGAGGGCAAGGGGGGGCAAGGCGGGACAAGGGCGGGGCAAGGCGGGACAAGGCAGGGCACGGCAGGGCCCAGCAGGACGCGAAAGGTGCAGGGCGAGCCAAGTCGTGCAGATGAGGACGATGCCCGTGACAGGGTGGGGCGAGGCCGGGGTCGCGCCCTGGGAGAGAGACGAGCGGCAGACGGTCGTAACGCGTGATAATAACAAACGTTCGATTCTTTATCGACGTACGGAACAACTCTATTGGTGATTAGTGTCGCCATCTATCCTGCCCCTTGTCTGCGGACGCTTGGCGTAAATACGGACGAGGGGAAAGACGTTCCCGTAAAAGCACTTGCTCTGCAGCATGGTTGCACGACGAAGGCAAAAGCTGGAAATGGTCGCAGCCTTTTTATAAAAGTGAATGATTTCGTCACCGTCATTTGCAGACCAGCTATCAGACCCAATACTTTGAAAACGTTGCATAATTTCCAAACGTCTTAAATTAAAACTACTTGTGCTCAGCCTCTAGAAGCTGTCAACCGCAATACTTCCGGGAACAGTGAGGAATGGTTTCCAAATAAATGCTACCTACGGAAGCAGATAGCTTTACCTGCTAATACACGACCAGTTTGTTAATCTTGACAACAGTTATACGAAAATGATGTCGAAGCACCTGTAGTTGTTGTATCACAATTAATGTTGCTGATCGCACGAGCCACGGTACGCCAACATCCATGAGGATGTCGGATGTGTGTAACCAATGACGGGGCTGGTCGCCAAGGAGCGGCCGATGATCAGCCGTCGGATGAGCCGTCCTAGCACACACTCCCCTGTTCCCTACATTGCGCCGGTGGCGTCTCTCGACCCTTGCCGGCGGCGTCTCTCGGCCCTCGCCGGTGGCGTCTCTCGGCCCTCGCCGGTGGCGTCTCTCGGCCCTCGCCGATAGCGTCTCTTGGCCGTACACCCTCGCCCGCGGCGCCCCTCCCGCACTAGCGCGTGCCGTTCGAGACGGCCACGGTGCGGAGAGGCGCCCACCAGGTGCCCCGCGGCTTTCCAGCCAAGGGGCGTCAGGAGTTCGCCACCCGCGCCGAGCCAGACCCGGCCCCGGCTGAAGGCTGCACGTGACGCGCCGGCCGGCGCCGCGCGGCCAAGCCCACGCAAACCGGCCGGGCGTCGGCGGCCTGCCCAGATCCGGCGCCAGAGCGTGGCCGGTGAGTCAGAGCCCCGCTTCGGACCCGGCTCCGCGGCCCGCGCGGCCGTCGCGGTCAGGGCGGACAGCGCCAGGTTCAGGCTCTGCACGGCTCTCGACCGGTCGCTGCTGGCGAATTTATGTCGCCGCGAAAATGCACTCGCGGTTGAGGCAGTGTGCGAATGGGATAATTATTTCCTAGAAGCCGGCACTTCGTCGCGGAAGAGGATAGTGCAATGCCACGGGTCGCATCGCATGTTCTGCCAGCGTTGTTAATGGTGTACTGTGCCAAAACAATTATTGAGGTGCTCCGAGTACGGCGTGCAGGCGGACATGGCTTCGCTAAAAAACGGCCCGCACTAGAGCGCAAAATGGCTTGCAAATGGCTGGATATGAAAGCGGGAGATTGCTTCATTAAAACGAATAACATCGGACCCTGCCCGCCGTTCGATTCGCGGCCTTATTATCAAGCACCACGATCCAGCAGAGTGAGTTTAAAAGACTCGCGGAGCTGCAGTTAGTTCGGTGCAGTTTGAAAGACACACGGAGCTGCACTTTGGTGCAGTTTTCCAATACGCTGTCAATACCGTTAGAAAACAGACAGCCACCAGCTATCGATTCATACACGATAGAACGCCAACCTTGCCACATTGTAGGGCGCAAACGCAGCATACACGGATTTTTCCTCCGTCCCACGCCAGACAACTTTCCTCGGCTGCCGCACCGCTCCGAAGCCACGTCCAACAGACCATAGGAGCGTTCGCCTGGCCTGGCGACGGCGCTCTAACCAGACCCGGCACATGAACTTGCTGCTCGATCAACGGAGCGCGACCCAGCGCCTGCCCGCGCGGCGCGAGCGGAGAGCTCCCGGCCGCGGCGACCTCACCCACACCTCAACCTCACCCGCACGGACCTGACAGCGCCGCGGCCGGCTTTGCTGATTGTCGCAAACACGTAACGGCGGTGCGAGGTCATGTACGTGTCGGGGTTGGTCGATAATTACATGACGCGGCGGACTGCAACGGAGTGATAACGGCGACATTATTCATCGACAGGTCCTTTGGATATGACTATTGGTGTGGCCAGGCAACCTCCCATGTCGGCAGGGTGAAAGCTGCACAATCGGCAGCTTTTCCACAGGCCCTCCTGTTACTGGCAGAAACATCAGGCGTTCACGGGCAGCGAACACCAGCCGCGCAGTACCTTACCAGTCTCCAACAACGGGCGTGGTGGTTCATAAAGTCCATACCCTCCGCCTACGCTCCTGCACTTTCCTTGTCGCGAACCGTCACCAACAGGTCCGGCGTGTGGTCCAAGGGCTCTGCCTAACGACACGATGAGGGTGGGACAGAGACATGTGGCCGCTGCGGGCCACGCCGCCGGCCAAACGCCCGCGGGCGCTGTCGTCCTCTTGACACACGAGATCAGCACCGGCAGGCCAACACAGCCCCGAAACTGCCCACAATGAACTGCGAGTACTCACCGACGGCGGGCCACCCGCGGCGCAGGAGGCGGGACGCGAACAGCCAGGCGGTCCGACCCCACCTGGACCCACACCAGGGGAGGGGGCGTGGCCTGCCGGCACGTCCCAGCCCTGCGAACGCGACGGGACACTCGGTCAGGCCATCGCCTCCCGGCGCCCCCGTCCATACGCCCACCGCCACCACCGGTCCCCGCCCACCGACTGAACCGGCGGCAGCCGGCGTCGGCGGCGGTACCTGCAGTACGGTCTCTGACAGCGCGACCCCGGCCGCCGCGCCGGATCGGTTTTTGCCCGAGCTGCAGCACAGCACAGGCGTACGCGGACGACAGAACCGACAGCACGTGATGCTGGGCCGACGGTGAAAAAACGACAGCTCGCCGCCACCGCACGCTCTGGATGTGGTTGCTAGATCCGGGCGGAACGGCGGGAACGGCATAGGAACGGCACGGGGACGACGCTACGGGAACGGTCCGTGGCAGGGGCCGCGCGAGCGGCAGGAGACGGCGATCCTCGGCCCAGGAACAAGGCTGAACGACGCAGGAACGGCCAACAGGGAGCGGCGCCAGTGCGCTGAAGGATGGCGAGGAACGGCCCGGGGAAGCAGAGAATACTATGGCACGGCGCAAAACAAACGTCAACATGTGAACGGCAACGTCATGGCAGCGTTGGCAACCGGCGGAGAGTGACGCGGGGAGGAGGGGAGCGGCTCGGAAACGGCACGAGGGTAGAACGGGAACGGCCGGGGCGCGAGCAGACGGGGAGGAACTGGTTACGAACTGCGCAAACTTGACATTTGAGCCATCGCGCGCTTGCCATGGGGTACCACCGGCGAACGCTACATCATCCTTATCGCACCACTGCAGTGAGTCTGGGCCGTTTCCGGGCTTGGGAGAGACGCAAAAGCCGAAAACCAAGGGCTCATGCGATACTGTCAATGCCGGCGTTTTAAGAACACTGAGCGTCGCATTTTTGTTGTCAGTGAGTCGCCTGAGTAAACGCATGCTGGAATGCACTTCGTTTTCGTTAACAGTGGTCTACCCCCGCTCCCTGAACACCCGGTCGCAGGAGTCGTGGCAGCCAACTACTGCAATTTTTGTCCAACTACAAAAAAAAAAAACAGAAACCGCCGATGTCTGCCCGACTTTCATGCTCTCTCGCTGTATTTGTGCCATTTCTAGCACCAGCCTCCACTTTTGCCCAAACTTTCCACGGCACATCATTTATTCATTAGTCAAGCTCACAGGAACTAGCGCACCTCTCCGTTTCCGACTGCAAACACGGCGGTGCGCGGCAAAAAGCGGCTGCTGCTGCGACCCGTCGGCCGCACCGCTGCGGTTCGTATTCAGACCCGCCCGCGCTTACAAAAAGGGTGGCTGCACGTGCCAGCCGAGCGGTCGCTTGGAGCCAACCGTGGCCGTGGGTCGGGCCGCTTCGGCGCCGGCGGTCGGCGACCCGATGTCAGCCACTGTACCCGCAGATCGACGCCGGCAAATAGGAACAAAGACTGCGGCAGCCCGACACAATTATTCACGGCCGCAGTTTAACCGTGGAGGAAGCTCAACCCTGGCTTCGAGCCACTTGCGCTCTGGGTCGCGGAGATGACGCTGAAAGCTCAACCCTGGCTTCGAGCCACCTGCGCTCTGGGTCGCGGAGATGACGCTGAAAGCTCAACCCTGGCTTCGAGCCACCTGCGCTCTGGGTCGCAGAGATGACGCTGAAAGCGCCGGAAGGACCGCCGAACACATTTCAGCTGGCGCCGAGCGGATCAAGCGCGGCTAATCCGCTGGTCCGGTGGGATCTGCGAATCCGAACGCGCTCGGAAGGGGGTTCAGTCGTGCTCGCGTGGGTAGACCGTGTGGGAGATGCGCGGATGGCGTTTGTAAGTTAAGCCTTCTATGAAAGCGCACGCTAGAGTCGCATGATTACAATGTGACATTTGCGTGATCGTTAAGCCAGAAGTGCCGAAATGGCGCGTGGTGATGAAACATTCCTCTGACCTATGGTTGAGCTTCGAAGAACCGGATATCCATGCTTGGCTCAGCTTAGCAGGTGTTTTACCTACTTCCAGTGATGCCTCTCTTGGGTGGAAAGGCGCTGGGCGATGAAGTCGTTTTTGTTTTCGAGGTTTCGCCTGGGATTACGAGTAATTCCCAGCCTGCTGCAAGGGCCAAGAAAGCGATGCCTGATCTCAATAGCCCGTTTGGGCGGTTTCATGACAATGCAAGATTGCACTCATTCAAGATTTCAAGAATTGGACTTCATTTGAAACCTAAGTTGATCGATAGGATATCGGATCTCAGATTAGCGGACCTTCAATAGCAAATCGACAGTAAGTGTAGCTTTGCCTATAGAGTGAAACTCCTTGGTAATGGGGTTGAATTCATCGTTTTCATAATGAACACTATGACTATTTACCTTTAATTCGCTACACCTTACCTGTACGTTGAAAGAGAAACAGAAATTGAAGGGACAAACATCGTGCGAATTGTATTATGCGCACACATTGATGAAATGTGCAAACTGACCTAATGATGGCTGCATATCACGTCCTTTGGGAACCCAGTCCTGGCTCAGCCAATAAAAGGGCATGCACGATCCAAACCAGACTAGACTTCAGCGTACACATTCCAAACAATGTGACGGTCTGTGACTGAACTCAAACGTGCGTGTTCCTATGCTGTAAATCTCCTAGATGCACGCAAGGTAATGGCAGCGAAACAGAGTAATATTTGTCCGATGGATGATGGGTGGACAGTTAAAAAATTGACTAGTGCAACATGGATAGATACCAGAATTGCATGTCCTGTGCGACTCCACGTTGGAGTGATGCAATGCAAGAGGCTGGTAGAAAGAAAGAAAGAAAAGTATGGAATGAGGGAATACACGCAATAAATGGACACTAACGCAAAAAAGAAAGAGACAAATGATAAAGACGGAGGAGAATGCAGAGGACTATTTGGGCCGTCGGACCAGCGGGTGAAACAAACACCGCCGTCAAATGAGCGCGTACGGCGGCCGGTCCAGCACCGGGTCAGGCGGAGTAGACGAGGCGGCCGGCACCGTGCCAGGCGGAGCAGACGGGCGACCAGCACCGTGTCAGGCGGAGCAGACGAGGCAGGCAGCACCGTGCCAGGCGGAGCAGACGAGGCGGCCAGCACCGTGTCAGGGGAAGCAGACGAGGTAGCCAGTCGTAAACGTCCCCAGCAAACATCTCCAGGCCGTCACCAACGCCCGCGCACGCGGCCGTCAGCCCACGGACGCCCACTAAGCGTCGCACGTCACCGGCGCGCGCCCGCTCGGTCGCCTGCTGCGAAGGCCGACGTCGCTCAAGCCGATACCATTACGCGCGCCGTGTTCAGAACAGAGCTGGCCTATTGCCTGCCATTTGAGGAGCACGCTCCTCCAGCGCGGCACGAGCGACGGCAGCGCGTCTGGCGCTGAACCCGATCCGAACGGTATGAATGGTGTCGCGGCGGAGGCTGGTCAAGCCTTTGACGCGGCGGTCGGCACAGAGCCACCCTATAGCATCTATTCGCGCCCGTTGATTGTCGACATTCATGGTCTCTCCGCGGCCGGAACGGGCGCGGGCTCTTCGCACGAGATGTGGCCGGGCGCTCTCGCTGGTGTTGAATGTCAGCGCAATTCACGGGCGCCGGGTCTATTTTCGTACGTCGGAGACCCTGCGGTTATTGTCGGTGCACACAGCAGCGCGCGCGCCTTCCAATTGGTCCGATCGGATGTCGAAGCGACGCCTGCAGGGCTGGTGTTGAGAGCCAGCGTGGCGGGCAGCACCTCAGAGCGTGATTCAGGCACCAGCGGCCGAGTCGGCTGATGGCTCGGGCTGTTTCCTGCGCGCCCGTCTGCGCCGAGCGAAGGGTCACACCGTCAGTAGCATCCGCCCAGCCCCGTCTCCACCGCCCCCGCCCCGTCCCTGCCGAGACGTCTGTCATGTCTGAGGCGTCTCCCAGCACCTCCGCCGTCCAGTTCCGGTACCCAAACCCTGGCGGGGCTGGCCGGCCCGATGCCGCCAACTGGCGGTAAGCTTCACACGAACGCGGCCCAGTGGCGTAGACAGAGGGGGGAGGGGGGGGGGCGGGGGGACACGTGCCTCCTTAGGCTGCGAAGGGCCCTTTGGACCCCTCGGAACCGACGATTGGTGACCCGATTTGAGGGCCCGAAAGACCAGCCGGAGTTCATATTTAGGGGCCCCAGCCCGCAGGGCCGGGCACTCCAATGCCAGCTAGAGGGTCCATCGCACCAATCGGGGCCCCTGAGTTGATTAGGGCCTTTATGTCGGTCAGGCACCCCTAGTACCGTACAGTCGGTTCCGTGTCTGGATAGGGCTGACGGCCCATTTCCCAAGCAGCGGAGAGAGCCGGGCCGGCGATTTACGCTGGTCGGGGCTCACAGTGCCTAACGCGAGGTCCTGTGTTGGTAAGGGGCCAGAATCGACTAAGGGCAAATTTTAATGAGGAGGGGCCCAAGGGCCCACCGAAACCGACGATCAAGAGCCGAATAAGGGCCTTAAGGGTTAGCTGTAAGCCACTTAAAGGATCCCAGCCCATAGGGCCGTGGCCTGAAATATTAGCAAGCCCTCTTCTCTTGCACTGATTGATTGACGACTTCCGGAGAAATTGCGGGCGTCTGTGTCCGCCAGAGGTCACTAAAACCGAAGAATTGACTCCGGGCCGGTCTGAACCCTGGGGGCCCAATTCCCAAACAGGACCGAGGCCAGGCTCACGATTTGCATTGGTTTGGGTCCCTGAAGCGACTATCGGGCCCCCTGTGTTGGTCAGGGGCCCACGGTGTCTAACAAGAGAGCACGTTTCGACGGGTGGCCCCGAGTCAGTCACGAGCTTTCTTTGGGGAAGTCGGACGGCCCCGACGCTCTCAATCTCGATCTCCAATCCACGTTCACGGCGTACTCAATATCTCTGTAGAACCAAAATAACAATTCTGGCGAGGTTTCCGGATTATATCTGTTTAGAAAGAACCCGATCAACTATTGTAAAAGGATGAGCACCGACGATTGATTCCTGCAGGCATTTAACGCCTGATTTCTTCAGTTCATTGACTTCAACATTTTAAGAGAAATGATGTCGCGGTAGCTTTTGGTTTCCGTTCCAGTTGTAGAAGATAAGCATAACATTCAATTAAAGAAAGCCGTCCCCCTCAGTAACAAATGGGCCATATCTGACATTTTTGCCGGGGGAGAGCTTTTTACCATCAGGGGGCCCTCTCTCAACCTTGCGCTCCCCCCCCCCCCTTTGCCAGGGTCTGTTTGCGCCCCTGGCGCGGGCTGTCGCATCGCCACACGTGCCGTCGGTCGCTGCCGCCAGATAACCACATATTGGCCGTCCATAAACGCGCGTCCGCCGCGCCCGCCCGCCCGCCGTCGGTGTCGATAGCGAGCAGATACGATCAGCCGAAGATAATGCAAACAAAAGTAACTACCGACAACAAAAAAAAGAACGTAAAAAGAAAATACGGGTCGCGCGGACAGCGTGGAGAGCAGGAAGGACAGACTCATCCGGCGCGCGGCGGAGGAGGCGGAAATGAAGGATGGCGGGCCGCGAGCGCGAGCTTCCTCCACTGTCGCGGGCACCGGGTCCATTGCTGCGAACATGCTGAAGACCGACAGCAGCTTCCTATGGCTCCATGCAGGGCACCAGTATGCGTCTGGCTTCTCCAGCGTCCTGGCGTATCAGTTGATAACGCATTCGATCTCCAAATGTTTAGAACCGATGACCTTGTGCCCTTTTTGCATGAGCCCTTGAGACCTCTGGCCTCCAGCGCTAAAGCAGGGCCAACTTCCAAACATTTGGCTTCAGTTTAGAGCGCTGGCAGTTGTTTCCTATGACGACACCCGAGTTTTCGCGAGAGCAGGTCCTGGCACCCGGTCCTGGCTATTCAAATCTGAGTATCCAGTCCTGGTCCAGTATCCAGTATCCAGCATCAAGTACAGGTTCAGTCCAGTGTCCAGGGGATCCAGTCCAGTCATTTGCGTCCGGTACTGAATGTCCGGTCTTGTGTGTCTGGTCTTCTGTGTCCGGTTTTGCGTGCACACTCCTGAGAGCACGGTCCCGCGTGCCAGCCCAGCGAGCCCGGTCTCACGTGCTCTGTTCCGAGTCCCCGATCCCAGCAGCCGAGCCCGCGTGCTCGGTGCTGAGCACTCAGCCCGTGTGACCGACAGCCTGTCTGGAGCGTTGGCCGTCCTGTCCCGCGGTCCGCCACCTGCCGGACCCGCCGCCGCTACCGCCGCCGCCGCCGCCGCCGCCGCCACCTGCCGCCACCGCCGCCGCCGCCGCCGCCGCTGCCGCCGCCGCCGCCGCCGCCGCCGCCGCCGCCGCCGCCGCCGCCGCCGCCACCTGCCGCCGCCGCCGCCGCCGCCGCCGCTGCCGCTGCCGCCGCCGCCGCCGCCGCCGCCGCCGCCGCCGCCCGGATGCCGTCCGAGTGCCGCCGTCATCGGTCCGACTGCGCCGACTCCGTCATCGCATCCATCGCGCCTATCGCGCGCCTGCACCGTGCACAATGTCCCGCAGCTGCCGGCGCGGGGAGAGGAGGGGAGAGGGCTCCTCCTTCGCTCAACCCGTAACGTTGCACTACTTGACCGGCGGCATCATGCAGGGTGATGGAAGCAGCCAAGTTTTCTGAGGTCACCTATGGCATTGTTCGCCGCAAACGTTGGTATCTCCTGGTTCGTTTCGGACGCATAAACCTTTAATATTGCGATGCATGCACACCCACATGGTTATTCTCTAGGGGGTGTACCCAATAGAGTGGGAAGCAGACAGCTGTTAAGTACGTCCCGTCTCGTTCTGAGCCTGGTGTTTCTGAGTGTGCTTTTTACGCTATGGTCACAGTGAGACGGGCAAAGGCGGCCATTATTGGTGTCTCACTGTTTTGGTATGTACTAATTGTGACACTGAGAGTCCCCTGTAACGATTACACGCGTAAAAAGTGATGGGGTGCTCCAAAAGTGCTCTATGCGTGCGATTTAAACACCTCCTTTGAAACTCCACCACATTAGGGTCATTCAATTTAATATTCTCACCCATTGAAAGAGGGTTAACTACGTAGCACACGACCATGGATTGTACTCGAGCGTGCAGTTACGGAAAATTACCGCCCAATCAAACAATCACGCCGCCAAGATAGGGAAGGCTTCGTGAGGCGTTAGCCGCCTTGCTGATTGTCCAGTGACTAAGAACCAGGGTCAACACATAGGCACCGTGCACGGACCACAAGGCTACGAACGGACACAAGAAAACAAACGGACACCAGTGGGTCGAAATCGTGACGGTTAGTCTTTGATAACGGGCAGAACCTGAACTATATCGACGCTTTAAGGTCTATCCACTCGTGTAGATGGTGCGGGCCAAAAAGTGGATTAGAAGGAAATATAACTGGTCATACTGGTCTAGAAAATGGTGCAAATACTTTGGATGACAACAAAGACGGTGCGCGCACCCTTGTGTGTAGCGGTTATGCTGGCCGTTAGAGTTTAGGGGAATCAGGTGATACCAGACATACGCTGCAGAGGCCGGTCAAGTTATGATAATTGACACCATGTGCAGAGACGGCCGGGCTTTGGAACTGTACAGAGACAGCCGGGCTCTGAAATTGTGCAGAGACAGCCGGGCTCTGAAATTGTACAGAGACAGCCGGGCTCTGGAACTGTACAGAGACAGCCGGGATCTGGAACCGGCACCATGTACAGAGACAGCCAGGCTCTGGAACATCAGTTGGCAAACATCCAGCAGGCGTTTTGCGACGGTGCGCACTTAAACCAAGCCCCACCGAAATTCCCCCGAAACAACTCGTACAGGCCAGTGATGCCAGTTGGGCACCACCCGATTTAAAGGGTATTGTCGTCCCTCGGCTTCGCCACTCGTTCCAGAGCGACCCAGCCGTTTGCCGAACCTGCTGAGTGTGTCAACTCGTCTGCTGTCTTTCTAAGCCGCCCTCCCCAGGGGCGAGGAGTGCTCTTAGCAGGGCCTCGGAGCTCGGCCGGCGGGCAGCTGGCGACCGGAAGCGACAGTGACGGGGAAGCTCGGTCCCCAGCTCGGACTGACGGCTCGAACAATGGCTGCCTGCGGCGTCTGCCGACGAGCGTGCATGTCACGAGCAGCCCCGCCGCCACCCGCCGATAGGCTGCTTCGGCTCGGCTCGTCGGTCCGCCACTCCGGGAGTGGCGGGAGTGGTGGGAGTGGCGGGATTACGCGGGTCCACGCGCATCAGAGGAATTAGGGTTATCGAATAAATTATATGGAAGCCCCATTTTCCGCATGCACTGGAAGAACTCTGCGTCCCAAATACGAGAATCGGAGTGTGATAAGACGAAAGACTTACTTTGAACCTTGCGCACAGCCATTCATATGCAAGTGCTGTTCATAGGGTATCTTTTCGGTGGCGGCTTAAACACGATTTTGATGGCACAAGCGATACAAACGTTGGCATACATATGCCAACGCTGGTTGAAACACGCTCGTGCAAACAAGTGGCATAGAGAGAGCCCAACGGACAAAAGCCTATGCGCAGATATCCGTGATCGCTCTTACCACGACTAAAGCGGGATGGCCTCTGACTACCGGCGACAGCTGAGATAAACTGGGCTGCGCTCGTTACCCAGGTGCCCCTTATCTGCCTCGCACTACACTCTCCAGAAAGTTCATTCAAATGAGTCCGCGTGCACGTGCCGCCGCCCGCCCCCCCCCCCCCCTCCCCCATCACTCTCCCCGAGAGTCAGTCTGGGCCGTGGGCGTCAAGTTCAGCAGGCGGAAGTGGTGCGGTTCCGTTTGACCCGCGCCCAGTCGGCCGGCGTTTGCCGCCTGGCTGCCCTGACCCCGATGCCCGGCGGCGGCTGGCGTCCAGAGATGCCGTCCGGCGTCTGCCCACGGCGGCTCCGGATGGGCCGGAGTTAGACGCCGGTCTGCGGTCTGGTCCCTCGAAGGTGGGCGGCACCTGGGTCACGCCGACGGAGTGTTGCTATGCCCGGCCCTGTTGGAGACGTGTCGCCGCCTACGCCGGGGGACGTGCCGCCGTTTTTCGTCAGGGACGTGACCCACGCTCTCCCGTTTCAAGTCAAAGACGCTTCACCATCACGTTGTGTCATTCCCAGTCCCGTCAGGCAGGCGTCGCCAACAACAACCTCACCAGGGATATGTCCTCATCCTCAAGCCAATCAGCGATGTGTTCTCATCCCCGGTCCCGTCAGCGATGTGTCTTCATCTCCAGTCCCGTCAACGATGTGTCTTCATCTCCAGTCCCGTCGGCGATGTGTCTTCATCTCCAGTCCCGTCAGCGATGTGTCCTCATTTCCAGTCCCGTCAGCGACGTGTCCTCATCCCCAGTCCCGTCAGCGTCGTGTCCTCATCCCCAGTCCCGTCAGCGATGTGTCCTCATCCACAGTCCCGTCAGCGATGTGTCCTCATACCCGGTCCCGCCAGGGATGTCATAACCGCAGTTCCGTCAAGACGTGTCACCCTCCCCAGCGCCGCCAGCACCGTACCACCCTCCCCAGCGCCGCCAGAACCACGCCACCCTCCTCAGCGCCACCAGCACCATATCACCCTCCCCAGCGCCACCAGCACCCCCCCCCCCCAGCGCCACCCCAGCACCACACCACCCTCCCCAGCGCCGCCAGCACCACACCACCCTCCTCAGCGCCGCCAGCACCACACCACCCTCCCCAGCACCGCCAGTACCACATCACCCTCCCCAGCGCCGCCAGCACCACTGTACCCTCCGCAACGCCGCCAGCACCACTCTACCCTCCCCAGCGCCGCTGGACGCGTCACCAGCCGCCGCCGTCGTGGAGTCATTAGCCCCGGGCCGTGAGGCCTGCGGGCGTCAGGTCCGTGTGTTCCGGGTCGGAGACGGAGGCCGGCGGTCGTGCACAGGTCGTGATCACCGGCCATGCACGCGGCGCCTGCACGCCCAAGCCCGATGGAGCGCGTCCGAGCGGACGGGCGGATCCCCGCCGAGCGCGCGCGGCTCCTGCCCCTCCCCCCACGCTCGGCCTGCGTGTGTGCATGCTTTGTTCGCGGCCCATGCACGGCATGACGCGCGTGCATGGGCCGCGTGATTTAGTACTGGTGCAGGCCGCCAGACGGCAGTGCGGCACAATGGGCCCGCCGGAGTTATGGCGGCGTTGTCAGACAATGGCACAGTCACGACCCCCTCCACGTCTGTCGCCCCCCCCCCCCCCCCCCCGACGCTGACCCCGCTGGTCGTGAGGACTGTCTGGCCCGGCGACAACAGAGGCGGCGGCGGAGCCCTGCCGAGTCTGTCGCGCTTCGGCGTGAGTATTGGAGATGAATCTAGCGTGGTGCCTGACGCAAAGTGCAAAGTATATCAAGTTTTTTCTCCTCTTTTTCACCACAGAGGATTCCAGACAGAAGCTGAAAACGCTTTGATCTGTACTCACCATGCTCTCCCTTTCCCATAAGAAAATCATGATTGCACCTCGGGTGCACATTGCACGTGATTCATGGTGAAAAGGTGAAACCGGAGCTGCAACTGTGCGGCGAATTAGTGTGTGTTGTGCAGAGGCCGGCGCGCACGTCTGCTTACAGAAGGTTTGACAAATGGGCTGCTCATACCCGACAGATTATTTGCATGCAGTTGCAAATGTGCCCACGCACGCTTTCAACTGTTGGGGAAGTGGCTCATTTGTCACTTTGTCGCAGCGGAGCACTGTGCTCCGGAGCACCTGGCGTTTCCTGTTCCCTTGACGACCCATATCAGCTTAAAACCGACGAATCTCAAGACAGCACCTTCAGCAGTCGATCGGCCCCGCCACCGAGCGGCCGGCCGCGCCCTCTCGCGAGCCGCGTGCACGCTGGACACCGCGGCACGCGCTCCGCCAGCTGTTGCCTGCCGGTCCGACCTCGCCTTAATTGAGACCGGGGCCAGCGCGCGGACCCAATTAATCCGCCGCCGTCCGAGGAGATCTCACGCGGCCGCTGCAGGGGCCGCGGATCGTCGGCGGTGGCGGCGGCCGTCGGCGCCGACGCGGCATTGCTATTCCGGCCGGGTGCCGCGTCAGGCCCGACGCGGTCAAAGCGGCCCCGTTCTCCGGTCGTTACGGACCGCGTCGCCGCCGTCGGCGCCATTTCCATTTCATAAGGCTATGAATCGCGGTCGTGGAGGGCCTCTTAGGAGTGCCGCGAGGTGACATTCGGAGATGTGGCGCGTCTGAGCGGTCGGCGGCCGCCGGACGCTGCTGCGGCATCACGCACGCGGCGATGGCCGTCTGGAGCTGCCGGACGCTGGGGGGCCACCAGAGCAGGAGCGCATCCAGTGTTCAGTCGGGGAGAAGCAGTTGTCAGCTGGCAGGAACGGCTTAGTTACCGGGTCTGGCTGCGGCCGAAATGATTTCACGTGTCCCAACTGGAATGGACGCGCGCCTGGTCTAGGGCGTGAGCGAGCAGAATAATTATCTGGTAACCGTCCCGCAATCTGGTAACCGTCTCGCAATCTGTTAAGAGCTTCGTAGTCATGGGCGGACAATGTTTCGAACGCGTCAAATGTGTAACACATAGTGCCATATTACCTCTAAATGCAACGGAAGTCGAATACAAAAGCAATCCATTCAGCACTTGGTGTTCAGCGCAAGCCTTACAAACTGGTTATTCTTGAAACCACCGAGGAAATGTCGCTAGCTGCAATCATGTTATCACCAACATATCGCCAAGCTGAGGATGATTATCGGTTCACCTTCTTCCCGGTGATCCTCGACAACCGCGGAGAGACCACAGATGGGTGGCTCGACACAAACCCCAACGGCAGCGTCGGCCAGCCACAGCGGGCTGCGGAGAAGCAGCCCGCTGTGGCTGCTTCCCCCGTCCGTGGCCGGTCCCCGCGAGACGTCGCGCGCTCTCGCGGCGTTTTTGCCGTCGGCGACGCTGTAACCATTCATCATGTGTCGCGTTTTTCGCCCGCGAACTGTTTGGCGCGCTTGTAGGAGCACTTTGAAGGGCGCAGCGGAGAGTCCCCCCCCCCCCCCCATCCCACCCACACGTCGGCGACGATGGCGGTCACGGGCGGGGCGAGGTGTCTGCGAGGTCAGTGACCTGTCTGCGAGGTCAGTGACCTGTCCTCGTGGGAGTCGGATCGGTGGTCGGTGTGATGGCTGGGCCAGAAGGACTTTAGCAACCCAGGTTACCAAGGTCAACGGCAACGGCGTCCAACTCAGCCCTGACCGAGGCGGAGCGTGACCGCCGGGCCGCCTGGAGGAGAAAAAAGGAGAGGAGAGGGAGAGAGAGGGGAGAGAGAGAGAGAGAGGAAGAGAGAGAGGGGAGGGGGGAGGAGAAGGAAAGTGTCTGATGCTATTGCAACGGAGCAGAACAGGCAATAAAACCGCCGTCGGAAAGCTTTGCGCAAGAGGTTTCTGGCACGATGCTTCCAGACGACAATACCGAATAGCAGTTATTGTGTAGATCTTGGCTCATGTTGCAGTGTATTCCTGCTTCCAAAGAATGGTTTCCACATAGACACAATGCAGGCTTTCTCTCGAAGTCTTGCAACGAAGCTGATGTAAGCAAATAATGTTTTGGTAATGGTGGCAACACATCTCATCAACAACAATCAACAACAAACCTCAGACCTAGTGCGAATTGAAGATGCAATAGGCTACGGATATGCGTAAGGCCATCGACAAGACGATATAGGGTAAATATTTGCATACATACACTGTACGAACACATCCATCAGGTAGCTAACCTTACATCATAAAGTGAAAACTGCACAACTTTATGATCTTCCATCGTTGGGCTTAACACGTGCGGCATGGGCGGCCAACTTAAACGGTCATTTAACTGAAGGCAAATTCGCCAGTTTATGACAGAGCTAACTATTAACGCCAGCACGGCCAAAGTTTCAAACTCATTGGTCGCCTAAAAAAGATCACGTATTTTCAGGAGTATTTAAGTTGTAATGCATTCAAGGAGAGGGGGACTGATATAGAGAAAGAAAGAGAAGAGAGAGAGAGAGAGAGAGAGAGAGAGAGAGAGAGAGAGAGAGAGAGAGAGAGAGGAGAGAGAGAGAGAGAGAGAGAGAGAGAGAGGAGAGAGAGAGAGAGAGAGAGAGAGAGAGGAGAGAGAGAGAGAGAGAGAGAGAGAGAGAGGAGAGAGGAGAGAGAGAGAGGAGAGAGAGAGAGAGAGAGAGAGAGAGAGAGAGAGAGAGAGAGAGAGAGAGAGAGAGAGAGAGAGAGAGAGAGAGAGAGAGAGAGAGAGAGAGAGAGAGAGAGAGAGAAGAGAGAGAGAGAGAGAGAGAGGAGAGAGAGGAGAGAGAGAGAGAGAGAGGAGAGAGAGAGAGAGAGAGAGTGAGAGGGAGAGAGAGCGCTACAGCCCCACTGAGCATGCTGAGCCTAAAACGGCTAACGTAGGTGGCAGTGCAATCTGTTAAGTTCGCTGTCCAAAGTGTCCAGTAATTCCTCATCTCTGCAGTCTATCCTAGGTGACTCAACATAAAATTCCCGCAACGGCCAGCGATGATAGATGTGCCCATCACGAAGAACAGCCGGTGCTGGTAAAATATCCGCCCTGCACATAGCGCCGCTGGCTTGGAGTGCGCTTCTTCCGCGTGGCATCCATTAGACGTTCGACCTGCTCCAAACGATCGTTCCGTCCCTCAGAAGGACATCGACATCCGTCACGAGGGTCGGCGGAGGGGCTGCCGTCTATCCGTCTGACGCTGCCGCCGGGAACCGTGCGGCTCCGAGTGAGGCGCCCGCGCGTCATACTCGGCGGTTTCGAGGGGACGCCGTAGTCCAGGGGCTTCTCCGGGGCCCGCCGTCTGCAAGATGACCGCGGAGGGCTGCGGCCATCGCGGACCGGAGAGACAGACCAGACAGACCCGGCTCTGGCGGGGCTGGCGCCTGGCGCCTGGCGCCTGGCGCCTGGACAGCGCTGGCGCCTCGCGGTGTTACACACCGGGGGATTTGCATCGTATCTCGATGATGCCCGGCGGAGGGGGGCACGAGCTATCGATTTTGCGTCCTGACTGTTGCAGATGGGACGTGGTGTCGATAAGGAATGCTTAATCCCACATCTCAATGCACTTGCCTTGGAACACCGATGTACTTTCGAACATACACTGCCTTGCAAATTGGAGGGCTGCTACTGTCGGCAAGGAGCGCCGCGCCCGCCGATCCTGCAAAACAGCCGCAGTATGCTGTCGGATAGCTGGATTACACCCACCCGGCTGCACGACCTCTGATTTGCACCTTTACGTCAGGGCTGCTGGAACGCCCACAAAAACAAGAAACCTCCACTAAGCAGATGCGGAAAACCATGTCTATGCCTAGTGCCTATGCCTATACCTAGGCACCTATATGGTGACCATTGCGCATTAAGCGTATAGTGCTCATGGTGATATACGCCAAAAAGATGGCACAGCGGTGGTTGACTGGCGTTCCGTCTGAGTTCGAAGTGAGGTGCTCAAATGTGCAGTCGCCCAATGCACAGGATTCCAGGTTGGATCCCCAGGTCTGGGTGAGACCAGGGCGGCAGCCGTCGGGGACCACTGACCGGCCGGTGGTCCCGCCCCCCTTGGTCCGGCGCTCTAGCCTGGGTGGCTAGGCTGGCTGGCTTCTCGTAAGCTGCCTGGCGCCCTCAGACCGTCGCTGCCGCGCCCACGCCGTT
Organism: Pollicipes pollicipes; assembly: GCF_011947565.3. Taxonomy (NCBI): domain Eukaryota; kingdom Metazoa; phylum Arthropoda; class Thecostraca; order Pollicipedomorpha; family Pollicipedidae; genus Pollicipes; species Pollicipes pollicipes. The sequence goes on along the minus strand of NW_023596461.1, from coordinate 34,417,865 downwards.
TTCATTACTTTCAGGTTACCTTCCTCGTCTCATTCATTACGTGTCCATCTCAGCTAAACTCAGCGCCATCCGCATCTCACGTCTCCAGTAAGAGCGCAGACGGACGCGAAGTCAGCCGGCCGGTTTGCTGCGTGCTGTACTTCAAAAGAATTGAAGGCAGTGACAAAGTTTGGCGGCAGTGCTTCCGCTTGCAACCGGGAACGTTGCTGCGCCGAATTATTTGAAATGATTCTTTGCGACTCCGGCTGTGATAAGGCTGCATGATGATTTAAACTTTATGCCTGCATTGCAAAATTAATCGCTTCGGGATCAATACCAGATGTCACATGATACGACACACGATTAGCATGACGATCTTATATTAACTGTTGACTTCCAGCAGTCAGCGCAAAAACATGCCGAGTTCATCCGAGCCCGGACAGAAATTGTTGACCTCTGGTATTTGACACACACGAAAACATCCACATCCTGATCTCAGTGGTCGTTCCCAGCAGGCAGCCCGCAGCCTACGAATAACATAGATTATAGTTACACTACGCTAAAAATGTTTTGATGTTTGTACATGTACATAATTTTCTTGCAGTGCAGCAGTAGGTACTGGAAAAAGTAAAACACCCAATACCCGTCTTGTTTTCACTTCTTTTACTATATATTGTTTGGCTCAGCTCTGATCAGCCGAATTGACCTCGTTCGTATCCGCGACAGGTGTTTACAAACATAAGCCAACTTAATCTATGTCATTAACTAAATTTACTAACTTATATAAAATAGCATAGCCAGCTTTCGTACGCTGCCTACACATCTTGTACTCGCTACGGACCGGTCCAATCAGCCAGTAACCCTGAACAAAAACCGGGCCGAGTGAGCTTGATTCCAAATTACTCGACGCATAGCAGGTAATTACTCGACGCATAGCAGGTAATTACTCGACGCATAGCGGGTAATTACTCGACGCATAGCAGGTAATTACTCGACGCATAGCAGGTAATTACTCGACGCATAGCAGGTAATTACTCGACGCATAGCAGGTAATTACTCGACGCATAGGGGGTAAATTCTCACAAGCAGACGATTACATTCCTTGTTTTTAGTTTTTGTTCACAGATCTGATCAATCAACTCCGCACCTTAGACAGGTACAAATGATGAGTCCCGTCCACCGCTGGTGCTTGATGTCGGGTGGTCCCGCCCTCCAGCGAGCTATAGCCAGTCACCGACGCCAGCGGTGGCGCCGTGCCTCCGCTCGGTGCACCATCAGATAACGCCGGTCAAGCAGAGGGCCTGTTTTGTTCGCCGCACAGGAGCCGCTTTTTCGGCGGCCGCTCCGCCCATCTCCCGCATGCTCAAGTGGGCAGCCCGCCACCCCCGCGCTTGTCAAGCTCACCTGTTTGACAGCCGGGGCCGCCGGTCGTTCCGCTCGTTCAGTTCGTCCTGGTCCGTTCCGTTCCGCTCGTGAGCCGCTCCGACTGCAACGTGGTCTCGCCCGCGCCTGGAGCCAAGAAACACGCGGTGACCGCTCGGCAGGGCCACGACCAGGCAGTGGCGCGCCCAGGGAGGCGGGAGTGGGAGGGCAGGGGCTCGCCTCCCTTTCAATGTGGGCGACCACCGCTGGCATGCGATGCTTTCAGCACCCGACAGTGAAGATCAATAGTGTGGTTCTCCCCAGATCCCTCTTCTCGGCACGCCCTTGCGACCTCGTGACATGGAAGCCATGCAGTATAACTAGACCAGCCGTAGGCCGCGCCCGTCCGGGGCGTCCCCTGGGCTTGACATGACAGCGGCTCCCACCACCGTGGGCCAGGATTGACGTTAAAGCCAGCGTGTGAGAATGGCTGCAGCCTGGCAAACCGACGCCCGAACTTGTGCAAGAGCGGATAATCCCCGGAGAATTCGAATTCAAAGCGGATTTGTTCGGCGCGCCGACTTCGGATCGCAGGCGTCCGTTCGAGCGGTGTGGCCGGGCTGCTGGAATATCAATTTGTGTGGCGGCGTCGATGAGGTGTTTAACAAAGCGCTGTGTTCATCACGGTCCGCGTGCGGTGCGCAGCCAACAACGGAGATGCCACCAATTCAGCGGACTGACATATCCAGGGTGGGTTGCAGGATAAGTGGAACGTGCCGCCTGCCGGTGAAAAAGCAGAACGGCACGCCTGAAAGCCAATGCACTGGTGACGCAAATGGAACTTAAGTATTGCTCAAGGTTCGGGACCCGGCTTTCCTGCCTTTGCGTAAGAAACACCGCGGCTAAACATCCGGGAACATGACCTCGCAACAGTTCACCACACACCCGACGTCGCCGACCCCTGCCCCGCCAGATATCGCAGGACTCATGTCGGCGTGCACGTGGCGCCATCTCTCGCCTGCGGTCGCCGCCACGCTTGACCCGCGCACGAACGCCCTCACTGACCGGCACGGGTCCCCAGTCCAGGTCGGCCCGCGGCGTGCCCGCAGAGTCGCGCCGCCGGACACCGTGACACCCACGCGGGCTGCGGCGAGCTGGCGGCTGTTCTGGCGCCGTAGCGGCGGCAGTCGGCACAACAGAAAAGTGCTCCCAAGTTACATGTGGGAGGCAGACAACCTCTTTCTTGTTTCTTTCACTGAACAACCACAGGGTCAATGCTTAAAGTTCGGGGATACAGTTTTCCGCCCCCCCCCCCCGTTTCCGCGCCCCTGGGAGTCAGTGGCGCATCTGCCACCAGCTGACCAACTCCCGGCCATCTAAGGCTTTTAATCCGGGGAGGGGAGGGGAGAGGGGACGGGAGGGAAGCGGGGAGTGAGTCGCACATGCACCAGGTGCGGCTCAGTACCAGTTCGGCAACGCACCGATAGTCCCTGCCCGTGTTCTGTTTCTCCGGGAAGGTCAGGTCGCGTACATTGCGCTGCCCCCGGATGACTCCGCAGGTCACTGTCGCCTGCTCACTGGAACTAGGCCTCGACCCGCAGAGCACAGCCCCGCCGGGCGCAGAGGCTGTACCACCGCTCCGACCGTGGCATAGAGGACCGAGAACACCTCGTCAGGGCTCCGGTCTCCTACCGCTGGCGCCAGCCTTTGGAGCTGGCACATTCGAGTGCATTTCGGGAGCAGGCGAGATGCTGAGAGCTCTGGGCGCGGCCATGCCTGCACCTGCAGTACCTACGCAGCGCGGCAGAGATGGGTCCAGACATCAGATCTTGGGAAGTTCTTTTTGGGGACCAGCTTCCAAAGTTGTTGCCAATGCCGCTAAAATCTCAAGCAAACATAACACGTATGCAGGCGTTTCCCATCGCCTTCGAATAGTCCACGAAACCACTGCCCCCTTCCCTCCCCTCGGTCCGCCTTTGCGGTGTTCCGACCCACCCAGCTCGCCGCACCCTTGCCCTGCCTACGGCGGCTGGCGTGGCACGGCCGTATTTGGAGACCGGGCCTGTTCTCAGCCACCGAGCCACATGTCGTGGGAGGCGCGACCCGTTTCGAGTAACCTGGAACAGCTGGTTTGGGCTGGCTGTCCGCCAGTTTGGGTTGCGCCCTTTTTAGGCTCGGGGCATCACGCGCTTAGAAACGGACGCGCCAATCCAGCAGCGGATAAAACCGTATTTGGCGTATCATTCATCAGCCGACCGAATAAAATCCCCGACAGGACATCACTAGATGTGTAGTAGTCGGATAACATGGTTGCAGAAAGCTGAAACGAAACAGCTGTTGCTGAGATGTCTCCTGGCGCACATGCTGTCGTAAATTTTCTGCACACAAGTTCAAAACGCCCCCCAATTCGCCTCCTTCCAACGGGGGCAGTAAGTCTCACACAATAGCGGGCTAACGCTCCCCAGGGGATACTCACACACCTCGGGCGGGGCACGGACGGGTGAGCGTGCTCCTTTTCTCGTAAGCACATCTGTAGCCGGGCTCGGCACACCCCTCATGAACTCGCATCACCCGCTCGCCGAGCCGGAGTCGCCGAGTCAGAGCGACTCGGCGACGCTCGGACGACTCGGCGGGGCGGGCGGTCGAGGCCCAGCGGCTGCCTCCCAGGAATAGTCGGCCAGCCCGCCGCCGGTCTCGCGCCGGGAGCTGTTGACGATGCTGATGGAACGGTAAACGCCCGAGGTTATTCTAGGCGGCGGCGGAGACCGAGGTGGCGACATCGGGCCGTAGCCCGCAGCCCCGTGGCGGCCCCAGCAAACAGGAACGGGGCAAGCATTGGCGCTTGGGGTGAACCAAAAGGTTGGACTATGACCTCGTGAGTCCGCGATGGTTAGGGCACGCGAACATTAAGCATGTTGTGGTGCTCAAGACGCACCAGGAGGGGGGCCTGCGGGCGTGCCACCTAGCGGTGGTCCGGAAGCATGGGGTGAGGCTGCCGCGCCCGGAGCGGCACCACGCAATGGCGTGGGTCATACCACGGCGAGACAGACGGCAGCCTGAGAGCAGGAGCGGACCGCTTACGACGTAGCGCACCTGAGCTGTACAGGTCATCACCACGTGGTGGCTGATCATCAAATTACATGGTGCGACATCAAACCATACCAACTTCAACCGACCATCAAACCACAAATAACGACGGCAGGTGGCCAGTCGAGTGCAGGTGGGTAATTCTGAGAAGCGTTGCTGTGACAAAGCTGCGAAAACTGGCCTCTGTCCATGGCAAGGGGCTGAGATAAGGCTATTTCCAACGAACGTTGATATAACCACTGACACGCCTGCTACGGCCATACTTTGCACCCGCGGATGACAGGCTGCGGCTAATGCGGGTAGACGATGAATTAATCATTGAAAGTCCGTCTGGGGACCAGGAGGGTAAAGGGGGGGGGGGGAGGGGGAGGGGCATGGCGAGGACTACTCGTCAGCTCATAGCCTTGACGATGGTCTGGTGTATATACACCAAACGTCCTTCATTGGTGAAAGTTTAGATACGACGAAAGCAGCCACTGAAACACCTATACACCGAGGATAGATGCAGCAGTACCGACGGTGATCAGCCAGCTGCGGATGTTGGGGAGCGAAAAGTGCAGCCACGACGCCTCCGCTGAGCGACTGATGAGCAGCTGATGAGCGGTGATGATGACGGCGGATGAGCCGTGACCGCCTCATCATTAGCCGCCGTTAGCCGCCGTTAGCGGCGGGACGGCTGAAGCGCATCTCGCTAATCGGTTTATTATTTGCTGTCATCGCCGCTTGATTTGCAGCGGCGGCTGCGGCGCGGCGGACCCGCCCCTGACCGGCGCCGTCTGCACGTGCCGCCCCCGCCCCCGCCCCCGCCTCCGCCGCTCCCGCCTCCGCCCCGGATAGGGCCGCAGCCGGCCGCGCGCGCGCGCGCCGAACAAAGGACGCTTTTTAAGGGCGGATTATCAGAGGATCAGCTGCTATGGGCTCGTTGCCTCACTGCCTCATTGCTCGCCTCGTTGCCTCGTTGTTGTGCGTTACGGTAGTGAGGAAAATAGTTGTGGTTCCAATTTGGTCAGAGACGTCGGGCCCGTTTTTCGCGCATTATGGATGCCAACAAAATGACTGGGTTGGTAAAGCCGTGAGCGTCCGCAATCTGTCATTGCAAATTCACCAGTTTTTCGCCCGGCAGTCTCCATTGATTAACTTCAAAATTGTTGCGGTAAAATCTTGCGATTTACCAGGCACATAATATGATACTGAGCATCTCTTTACGACCATGCTACAATATTGCTGTGACCCGCACCGGACAAACAAGAGATAGTCCTGCCGCTTCCAGCTGTTACCATAGGGAGGGCTTTTCAGCATACACGTTACAGTACGCACCGAACTGAGGCAGCAACCACGACAGGTGTTCAGGAAGGTGAGTGGACAGACTGGTAAGCCGAGGTGATTCGGGTTACCAATTGCTTGAATGATTTAGCGAAATATCGCATAGCAGCAAGCATGTTAACTAGCCCAGCAGGATCAAGCGGTGCATGACATCGTGAAGAACGGCCAGAGACAAGATCAAAGGCATAGCTGACCTCTAAAGTTTTCCCATTGATCCAATCAAATCGACGTCCGGCGATCGCCATTAGATTGACAGTCTTGACACTAGCAGAAATTCATAGCTTGAGAAAGGGTTTCTCCTTCCTCTCAGCGCATTCGCCCACAGTCACGACTTTTCAAGAGATACAGCGGCTCACGCGTCAGGAAACCCCGAGAGGCGATATTTTAAGTGTGGAGGGCAGATGAAAGAAGCGAAATTTTGTTAGCATAAGATTTGGAACAAATCAAAATAAGTAGCCAAAATCAGTAACATTGAGCTGAAACAACAGAAACCTCAGCACCTGAATCGGTCCTCATGAGTGTAATCATGGTCATGTTCAAATTCTACGTTCTATCTTCTCTATCCATCTCCATCACCTACCTTCTGCTTTCTTCTTTAAGCATGTTTCAAGGGGATTGTTTTCCTTGCTATACGATTTAAATAATCGATTACCCTCCACCGTACAAACGCCCTATTCGATGTATATAGCGGTAAGATTCGGGTTGTCGTAGGTCGAACTAACAAGGCAAGGAATCGCACCACATTGGTTAACTTTTAGTGATCGTTAGATCGACGGCTCGTTCAAACCAAACTATTACCTTAACACGTCGTCGCTAGCATCGGGAATATTCAAATACATTGGTTGCAGGTACTACCCAAATGCCTCCAACATGAGAATTGCAATTTTTTCTTAAGTTATTCATTTAGTATACACTTGTGCTAAGGTGCAATATCCCAGACATCTCTTAAACTACAAGTGGCTCACTTAGCTGCTTCACATCTATGAAAGCGACCTGTTGTTAATTTGCAGTAACGGCATGGTAGCCTTTTACTACACAGTCTGCCAGTAAGCCAGCAAGCAAAGGAATTGCCGAGAGTAGCAAGCGCTAATACAAACTGGTTTTAAATTAAGAAAAGACGCATTGCGTACCGCGAAATTAGACGCGCAAGCTGCACGCCAAAGCACATTGACGCTGTTTTCGCGCGACGCGTGGCCGGCACTGATGCCTGGGCATATTTACAGGCGGAATTTCATCAACGTTTTTATGTTGCTCGTAACTCCCCTCTGAAGGAAATGCTTCATTTTCACGCGAGCGGCGCGCGTCTGAAAAACAAGACGGTGAGCGGTGTGGTGGCGCACCGCCCGGCCACCGCTCCAGCGGCGCACCGCCCGGCCACCGCTCCCGGCGGCGCCGGCCGCTCGTCGCAAGCTCCATCTCGGTCGGGATTGCCCGCCGGCCCTTGGTCGGTCCTCGAGTGTGCTGGACGGCCAGCGCGCAGGCCCAGCGCGGCGGTTTGGAATCGGCGGGTCTGGTCTGGTCTGGTGTAGTCAGCGGCGGAATGGTCGAATGCGTTCGCTCACTCAGCTCTGTCGCCGACCGCTCCGGTTTCAATGTGATAGCCGCCTGGTTTTTGTCACCATGCGGCTGATGTGATCAGTGGGATGCGCTGTTGCATGGGCCGTTGCGGTATGCGCCTGCGGAATTTGATGCAGCTATAGTAGGTGCTTTGCTGACGCAGCAAAGCGTCGTGTCAATGATCGTTAACGTCTATGTTATGTTGTGACCGCATGCAAGCTGACGAGAAGTTGCATGTCAAGGTCCATTACAAAAATGAAAGACAATGTATATGTTGGCTGCTTACGTAGTCACATTTTGAGCGATTAATTTTTGGAGTGTTCTGCAATTTTCAAGTTGCTCGGCCCCGTCTGGCCCTCATGGTTTTCAAAGGATGATTGATGCCTTTGCAACAGCTGATCTGAGTCTCATAAAGCCATCACAAACAACGAAACCAACGCATTACAAATCGCTATGTGTGTAGTGCCGAACATTTAAAGTGAAGCTGTTTACTTGCACATGATTTTCATGCAACGTTGCACACTGCACAGCACCTTGCCTTCCTATTCCATTAACTCGGGGGTGCAAGATTAACGTGCTGCGAAAGGGCAGCATGACTTGCGAAGAAGCCTCGCCATGATTTCAACGATCCAGCATCTCAGTGACACAAGATCAACACAGTTTGACAGGGGCGAGAATGGACAAACTCATTGGCAACATTACGGGTGGATGTGAGCAGGCACCAACAGCAGGCGTCACGCTTACACAAGCGCCAACCACGCAGCCGGCCGTGCTTGAAGGGGGCACGCCGCTTTCTTGTACTTCTCACTTATCACCAGGTCAAACGTGTCCGAGTTGAACGGAAATGTCTTTTAAGCGTACCTTTGAGGCGTACTTTCGATTCAAGAAACGGAGTATCGCAGGGTATGTAGTGACGCAGTGGTTCAAATGGCAACCAATGTGCTTCTTAGTAACAAGCCCCTGCCACCCACTGTGCCCATCACAAACGTCCATTTCTGCTGACGTCATTTATTCCAGCAGAGGCGCCTTTTTAAGCCCGGAGACCCACGATGTGTGGGTTAAAACAGCTCAAAAGTGGTACCTCTGACCAGTAACAGCTGACAACGGCATTCAGCAGATTCTGCTGTCTCCATGACGAAGGCGGTCGCGACAAGTGCAGTTGTCGCGAGCTCGGCGTGCACTCGGGGCTACCAAAAAAGAAATAAAGGTAGTGCTATTACAAAACATTGGTAGAGCAATTTTGAATCGAAAATAATTGAAATATGACATCTTTATTATACCTTGATGGTACTGTAATGGCACTATCCCGTGCTATTGTTAGACTTAGTGGTCCTGAGGTTTCACTAGAGTATGCTTTTGAAATATGCCCCAAAGGAGGAACACTCACTTTAAGGAGTGACATTCAATATCGCTAACCAGAGCGGATGAAAAACTAAAACTAATGTATAGTTTCGGAGAATGTACCGCCTACAATTCACCTAGCGATTTCAGCGCTGTCTGATCCATAAGTGCACCAGCATCAGTCAGGTACGCGACCACTACAAGCTCGGCTGGAGCCTGTCTGGCATGCAACGCATGGCTTGCTCCGTACCATCGGGCTGAGAACCATCGCAGAGACAGACCACAGAGGCTAGTGGCTGATCGGCAAATCTGTGGTGGCTAGTTCGTTGTGACCAACGTCCACTGAAACATTTGTTTCGAAAACAACTCCGAGTTGTCCATCACTTTCCTATTGCAATTCCTCCGTACGCACTTGCGAGACAGTCGCAGTCTCGTTACTATAAGGACTTCCTTGAAACCAAGAGTAATGTCATTACATGACATAGATTTCGATTGATATCGTCAGTTAACCAGCACCTCTTGGTGCAATAAATGTCGCTTATTTTCAGTACATAACCTTCCAAAATATTCGCCAGCTTTACCCTGATTGTAGACAGAGTTGCTACCGCATTCATCGAGCACGTTTGTGAACACGCATCTATTGCACATGTTTATAAGCTGGCACGCATTCATTAAACGCGTTGGTCAGGAGAGTCAGGCACAATAAACCCGTGTTTCGAAACTATCTGCATGATGCCAGCTGAGAGCCCTCGTGTTTGCCAGGCCCCTGTTCCATTCAGTTTTCATCAGTTTTATCTTTCACTGCAAAATATGCATAATTACTACCACTTTATTTTCGTCTACTTAAGCCTCTTCCTTAAGTGCTCTCTCTCTCTCTCTCTCTCTCTCTCTCTCTCTCTCTCTCTCTCTCTCTCTCTCTCTCTCTCTCTCTCTCTCTCTCTCTCTCCCTCTCTCTCTCTCTCTCTCTCTCTCTCTCTCTCTCGCTCCTTTCCTCCCGTCCTCTCCCGCGAGCGCAGAAACTTTACACCACGGCATCGGATGAAGCACCGGGAAACTGGATCCCGAAACGCGGGGCCGGCGCTTATTCCCACGCATTTCCCGTGAGTTTCACACGCGCGCGCGCCCCGACCGGCCGTGCGTGGGCAAAGCCAGCGAGCTAATCTTCCGGGGAGACCTCTCCCCGGTTTCCGGGTCTCTTAATCACTGGCTGAGCTGGAGACGGCCGCGGCCGCGGATCGATGGCGGCGGGCTCCTGACGGCGCTCGTCTGGCCGTCCGCCCATGGTCGAGCAGGGCGGGCCGTGGTGAGCGCCTGCTCCCGACTTCCCCTGCCAGCGCCGCCGGGAGGCTCGCATTTCGTTGCCGCGGGTCAGTCACCCCTGCAGCGCGGGCGCCCGGCGCGCCCTCAGCTGCCTCGCGGGTCGGCCACCCCTGCACCCGCCCCGGGGCCCACACCCGGCGCACCGCTACAGGTCGCACGGGTCATCGACAGCCGAGTTTTATCGCCCATCGCCGCGCGCTTAAATCCAATCTGGATGTGTGTTAAATAGGTCAGATGTGCATCTTGCTGGTATCTATTCCCGTGCGCACGCCATTACTGTCTGAATGGCGCGGATCAACGGCCTTCACTAGTGTGGGAGGGGGCGTGGGGGAGGGGGAGGAAAATGGGAGGAGTAGCATGTGAGGACGGCAGACGCCAGCACGGGAGGCTTGAGGACGGCCTGCGGCAGCGGGAGGGCGAGACCGCGAGCACAGGGAGGAAGGAGGACAGCACGGACGACAGGAGGACGGCGACACGCAGGCGGAGGAGGGGGAACAGGCAACGACGAAGCGGTGATGACCTGACAGGGGGCGTAGGCAGCCCGCAATCGCCATGCCTCTTGGCCGCGCGGGGGTGCCACTAAACATAGGGTCCGCCAGCTATGATCGTTATTCCACGGGCGGAACTGCCGGGAATGGAAAGGGCGGCACCGCCCGCCCTAACAGACTCCAACCGAGCTAAAGGCGGCAGTCACAAAACAGAGTCGACAACTCACACACGTCGGCCGGCTTCCGCTAGCTGGCAGCGAAGACGCCAGTTTTGGGCGGCTCCGGGCTTGGATATTCCCACGCATTTATCACTTTTCGATATCGATAGACGCCCGCCCAAGCATGGGATCTTCATCATCTAAAACTTGAGCGACGTATTCAACCGTTCCCATTTCCTGCATTCGGGCCGGCGAGTGACGGGATATTTCCTAAGGCGCCGTCCAATTGGCTCGGCTCCGGTGGCGACGGCGAAAGAAATCGCGTCGGAATCACCTCCAGAAAATCGCAGGCCCCGGTGCAGCCCGACGCGGTGCGCCCGCTGCCGGACGCACAGCGGCTCAGCCGGGGCGTAATCGCATTACAGCTCTCCGACCCGCTGGACGGTCTGCCAGTCCATCTGACATCGGCACTTATCTGGACACAGGGACTCATTCGAACTCAGCCAACGCGAGCACCCATCCGACCGCACTGAGCGTCCACACTCATTCCACCGTACCGATCGGCGGCGGGCATCTGGCTTGGTTACAGGCGCTACTCAGTCCGTCATTAATGACAACATTCATTTGAGCCCTGATTTGGAGCCTCGTCGAGCTTTATCCCGCGCAGTACTCATCCGAACTTGCTCTTCTCAAAGACAGACATCCGTGTCTATCATCGCCGAAACTAACGGACTCCGCACGTCGGTTTGATTGGTTGATTGATTGGTTCATTCATTGGATGACTGATTGCCCTCACTCGTCTTTTGCACTCATCCGCGGTATCCTTCAACGAGACCCACAGGAGCAATGACTCATCACAGCACCCATCCACCGAGGCGTGTTCTCTGCGTCCCCATTCCCATCAACCCCAAGGCCACTCCTTTCCAAGGCTTTCCATGACCATGAAATCCCCTGATTTGAGGCCTCGCGTACCCGGAGATCTTCCAAGCTCCTGAAGCTCCTCTCATCACTGACGGATTCCTCACAGTCCGAGATCCCTCTTCAAGACAGATCCTTGTTCAGGGCAGATTCCTCTTGAAAGGAAATCCCTCTTCAAAGCAGATCCCTGTTTGGACAGATCTCTGTTCAGGGCAGATCCCTGTTCAGCGCATCTCTTCATTCGGGGGCAGCTGCCCCGTGTGCGGGGGCAGCAGCGGCCCCTGTCGACGCCGTCGCCGGGCGCGACAGACATCACCGTTGCCCCAGTCAGCCGGCCAAACCGGCTATTATTACAGACTAATACGTCAGCAGTGGCCGCGTGGGAGCCCGTGATTGTATTGATTGGAGTCGGCCGCCGGCACCGACCTCCGTATTCGACGACTCGGACGCGACCTGCCGGCGCCCGTCGGCACCGACGGGTCAGCCGTCGAGGTCAGCCGCGCCAGCCCCGGCGCGGAGGAGGGTCTCTGCTGTGCCGCTGACGGGGAGCAGGCCTGCTGCCTCTGAAGCGTTGTTTGATGGCTGATTTTGAGCTAGAGCCGGAAGCTGTAATGACCTGCGCTACATCTGCCGATGTCTTGCGCCTTCGTGGCCTGCCTTGAAATCAGGAAAGTGCGATTGGAAGTCTCGATAATTTAATGAAGGGTTTAATTGATATAGTTCTCGACGGCCACGCGGTTGATGCCACTTCTACCCGCATTATTTTAGTACAAAAATCCGGTGGAAAAACACCTTCGAATTCGGACTGGCGGCGTCAGCATGATCAAACGCCAGGGGAAGCATAATCAGTGCCCTGGGGGGCCAGGCGAACACTTTGGTGAGTCCAATCGGTGATCGGGGAAGTGAGAGGGCGGATAGGGGTTGGAGGCGTAGATACAAGCTTATCACTATTGCGAGGCGTACTTTCCAAGATCGCGGTGGGAAGGGACCCTCCCGCCCACTCTGCTGCAATAACGCCCCTTCCTCGAGCCTATCGCGCGTAGGCGCGATATTTTTCATTATGTTATCCCGTGAGTACGTTTTCTGATAAGTGGCCTATGAATGGTGCGACAGAACTTTCATATTCAGAGGCAAATTCGGCTTAACTCAGTCTCATTTGTGCCATCAGAACACATCATCTGATTCAACCGCTGGTGGAAGGGCTGCCTTACTTCCACATAACTGATGCAACGGACGATAAGGTCACCGAACTAATGGGAAAAACGTCGCGCCCTGATTAATATCCTGACTCCAAACCTAACAGTCATATCCTTAGCACGCCACCACAAGGCAGCCCTGTAATGTTGACAAATATCGGACGAAGCTCTGCCAGTGTCGCTGCTCGTGTCGAGACAGTCCAAACGGTGTCACACGCCAGTGACAAACACTGCTACAAACGTGTCATAAGCACGATCAACGCCAGCACTTTACGGTTCAGCAGCGATGCCTCATTGGCAGATTCGTGCACTGGCTGCTCATCGAAATGCAGCCGTCGTCTCCCTCAATGTAAGCACCACCAGCCAAAACAAACTAAGAGCTGCATCCACAGAACCGCGGGGAGCGCGGTATGCAGACTGCAGTGTCATCGGGCACGAGCGGACACCCTCGCCCCCCGGCGGGCGTGAGCGCCGCCTCGCGGGTAGACGGACGGCTGGCGGCCCGCTCCCCCGCGCGAGCTGTACGCTCACTAAGGGTGTGAGCCTCACGGGGGTTAATCACACGCCTGTGCGGTCACTGCAGAGAGCATGGGCAGCGGGACTCTGAAAGTTGGCCCGCATCGACTGTGCTTCACCGCCTGGACTGGTTCCATTCGACTCAGTGGGCCCGTGTCCCTTGTTATGTCTCGAATCAGCCAGGTCCTCTACACTGTTCTGCCCTGACTCCCCCGATTCTTCAATATCGGTCCACCTCGTCTCATAACGCCCTCATCTCCATCTTCATCCACATCTACTGACGTTGACAAGCTATACACCTCGTCCCAACGGTATCCGCTGCTCCGTCCACTTCGTTCCCGCGATATCCGCTACTAGGTCCACATCGTCCCGACGATATCCGCTGCTCCGTCCACCTCGTCTCCGCGATACCCGCTGCTATGTCCACCTCGTCCCCGCGATACCCGCTGCTCCGTCCACCTCGTCTCCGCGATACCCGCTGCTATGTCCACCTCGTCCCCGCGATACCCGCTGCTATGTCCACCTCGTCCCCGCGATACCCGCTGCTCCGTCCACCTCGTCCCCGCGATACCCGCTGCTCCGTCCACATCGTCCCGGCGATACCCGCTGCTATGTCCACCTCGTCCCCGCGACACCCGCTGCTCCGTCCGCCTCGTACCTGCGATACCCGCTGCTATGTCCGCATCGTCCCGGTGATACCCGCTGCTATGTCCACCTCGTCCCCGCGATATCCGCTGCTAGGTCCACATCGTCCCGACGATACCCGCTGCTCCGTCCACCTCGTCCCCGCGACACCCGCTGCTCCGTCCACCTCGTCCCGGCGACACCCGCTGCAATGTCCACCTCGTCCCGGCGATACCCGCCGATCGGTACACCTTGTAGGTGGCGCACGCCCCGCGACAAATACGGACGTCCGCGGGGAGGCTGGCAGCTCAATGCCGATACATAGGGCCAGGGGTGGCTGCAACCCGTAATTGCGTTTGTTCGTGCGCGAGCGCTCAAGTTGGCGGCGTCCTGTCGCGCGGACCGGCCGGCCGCTGTGCCGTAAGTAACCGTGTCCAGGGGCGAGCGAGGCGCCGGGGCCGGCCGCGCCCCGGCCTCGGGCGCCCGAGAGCTTCATCAGAGGCGGGCGGGGACCGCCCAGCCGGAGGTCGAATGTGCGGTACCAGTGCTGGGCGGCATGTGGGCACGCGCGGTCAAAGTAGAGAGGTGGGGTGGCGGTGCGGAGGCCGGCGCGAAAATGCTGACGCCTTTGCAATGGGGCGTGTAAGCCAACACGCCTGACTAATCCGTTTGAAACGGTGTCTGCGGCCTCGTCCGAGCGCTGAGTCTCATTCCTGCGGGCGCCCCTGCCAGATGGGGTCGATTTCCAGTCGGCACCATCCGTCCGGGTTGAGATGAGGGGATGTGACGGCGAGCGTCCAGATTACAGTGCGGGGCGCTCCGAGACGTTGGCCTGGTGTAAGAGCGGCTCTCGGGATCGTTCTGGGAGCTCTGGCAGAGTCGGTCGCTCGACGCTCGGCAGACGCGAATCTGCAGGCTACGACAGTCTGTCGAGCACCACTGGATATCAGAAGAGGGGTGTCTTCTTACTTGGCACGCAAGCGGATCAAGCAGAGTTTATGGGGGTTCTGGCGAACGGTATAAATTGTCGGGCAGTCTGATTCTCAGAGCCCGTATTTCACTTATCTAAAATGTGGTTTATCACGGTAGTTCGTTCTCGGTACATTACGGCACTGGCCAGTGACCAGAACGTGCTGCCAGTGCAAAGGAAAAAGGGCCTGGCATTGTTCTGTCATCGCTATAACTGAAAGCATGAACAGCTGATTTCAGGTAAAGCCAGCATGCTTACAGCTCAAACGAAGAAACAAAGTCGGAAGATGCAGAAAACACTGTACGACAGACGCTTTGTGACAGATGAACAGAATGCAGCTCTTAAAGGAAGTGCTCCGATTTATTTGGGCTTTGACCCAAAATAGCCATTTTGAAGAGCATTTGGTGTGGTTTACAGCCGTATCCTTTTTATGTCCTAAAGCCCTCTAGTGTTCGAGCTAACTTCGAAAAGGTGCAGATTATTTCGCGCAGACTATTCCTCGACGATTTGAAGTACTACAAGCAAGTGTTAGGGAAGCAATTTCGAACGGCTAGCTTAGCAGCACCTCAGCGTTATACGAACGTTCCATGGCGCAGTCAATGACGTATTGATGAGTATATTTGATAAATAAAAAAATGTGCTGTCTTGATGAGTATCTTTCGTTTAAAAGCATACCAATAGTTAAAAGTGAGCTTATTTCATCACATCTTATGCTTTCTTTAATATCTTCAAATGTGGAGCTTCCTTTTAATGTCACCCGAGGAACTCCAAGGCATTAAGAATCGGGTACTCTGACGTTTTGCACGCAGTCGCGTCACGAATCAAGTTGAGTTCTTTCGTGTTATTAGATAACGGATGAAGTTTAGGAGCCTCTGCGAATACACGGTCTGTCAAAAGACGAACTGTTCGGCAGCATAAATCGTCAATTAATGACAGCGCCACGTTAGACAGCATGGTGTTGAACAGTGATACGTTAAACGGGATTATACCATCGGGAACATGCCTAACGTAGCACATTATGCATCACCCAAAGGGTTAGTTATACATACAGCAGTGATATTCGGCAATCTGATACGCTGGAAAATGATATGCATTTGGCACAGTGAAACGTTGGACAGCTATACTGGCCAATATCATAAGTTATATGGTGATGTTTGGCAGAATGATGCTCTATTCAGTTATTACCACCAGACGGCCAGCGGCATTGACTAAGCGAGAGACGTTCGCCAGTGCGCCCGGACAGCTAGCATCAGCCGTAACACAGTCAGCACCACCAGACGGCGCAAAGCGCTAGGCGGTGCGCTGTGGCGGCCCTGCTGGCCGACCAGCGCTGGGCGCGGCTGGCCGGCCCACCGCGCCGCGGCCTGGACGACCCGTAACGACCCGCCCGCTAAGTAATAACATGTCGCATAGTTAACGGGTCGGCCCGACGGATCCGGACACCATTATATGATTAAACCCCATTGGCGTTGCGTGATCGCTCTGGGGCAAAATAGCCGGATGGCCACGCAGCCGGCCGCCGGGTGAGGGGCCGGCATTGGACGGGAGCGACCCCGACCGGGAGCGACCTCGCGGTGGGAGCGACGCTTAACGAGAGCGACACGAAAATGGGAGCAAAGGCGGCACTGGGCGTGGCAGATGCGACAGCAGCGCATTCAGAACTCTTTCATACCGAGAATGTCACTGGCTCGGAACGAAAGCGGCTTTGGGCAGTGTGCAGCGGCGGTATGACAGTAAACCGGCATTGAATCAATAGCAAAACGGAGATGGGAGTGAAAGAAATCTCGTGCCAACGGCGAGCTGAGAGCGATCGTTTGCTGGGAGCAATTCTGCTGAACAAGGGATAGACGGTGAGCAGGGATACTCTAGAGGGCGGATTTTGCCATGATGCATTGCTAAGAGAATCCAATCCAGTCAAGCCAATGAAATGATAGTCTCGTCCCTTCATCAAAATCAACCACGCTACAAAAAAGAAAAACGATCATGCTTAGGAAAAATTTGGCTTTTGGAATGCGTCTTATTTGTAGAAGGCTCTGTTGATGGGAAGCGGTATGGTGCATGAGCCCCACCCCCAGGTGCACACACACCCCTCCTCACTGCGTCATACGGTGGCCGCGTCTGATAGGACCGCTGGCGTCAATATCTCGCAGCAGGGTTTTTCGACTGATCAATGATATGAGGCGTAAAGGTAACCGCGCCCCAGCCTGCCGGCCAACAACAGACCTCCCGGCCGCATGAAATTCAGCAGCACCTTGGATTCATTGATGCCGGGCGGAAGGCATCCTATGTTTTTTTTTTCTAATACCTATTTATATTTAATCTGATACCATCACGAAAAGACGCATTTGGTTATAATAGCAACATAACGCTTTTATCGTGATATCCGTTGTGATAGCGGCAATGTTGGGTAACACACCACGCCATCACTAATGAACAGCTCGTGGGCGCCGTCCCCAAACATACGGGCCTGTGATAAGCACGCCTGTTTGCCCGATGATCCCCCAGAGGCGCGACAAAGCAAGGCTCAGGAAGCAGACGCCCCGTACCGTGCCGACTGGGTCAGCTCAATACCCGCCGCCATTTGTTAATTACGACGAGACAATCGACTTATTACAGCTCAGGGGCTGGCGTTGGGCGCGCTGTTTGATCCTGCACCGGCCGCCGCACGACCTGACGCTGACGCGGCCGTCAGCTGGTCTAGCGCAGGCGGCAGCTAACTCAGCGGCTGCTGTTGAACAGTTGGAGGCTGACGCGGCCGTCAGCTGGTCTAGCGCAGGCGGCAGCTAACTCAGCGGCTGCTGTTGAACAGTTGGAGGCTGACGCGGCCGTCAGCTGCTCTGGTGCAGGCGGCATTTGACTCAGCAGCTGCTGTTGGACAGCTGGAAGCCAGGCAGGCTGCTTTAAGGCAGCATGAAGCCGAGGACATAGGGCATGACCTCAAGTCAGCTGTTTAGTGCAGCTCCAAGTCGGGACAGCTACTCTGAGTAACTCTGGTATGGCAACGACAGCTGCTCCGGGACGGACTTTAAACGGACAGACCAAGACCTTTCGGACAATCTTAAGTTGGAGAGGACTTCAATCAAGGCCGCCAAAGCAAGACAGCTGCTCTTGAACAATTCAAAGAGCTGCACAGAAGCTGCCCTGAGAACTGACTGACGCCGATGCATCTGCTCCCGCTAAAGCCAGACAGCGGCTCTCAGGCGGCAGTCGGAACCCGAGACGTCCAAGTGACCGGGACACCGTGCCGGAGCCCGTTGTGGGGACCGGGGGAGGGTTGGCCCGTGTCGCGCTGTGTCGCGCGTGCGTGCGTCCCCGGCCGTGCGGCAGTGCGGTCGCGTCAGCTACCGCCGGGTCGATCACCCGATAGGTGCGCCGCTCGTTAGCGGTCTGCGTGAGGCCGGCGGCGCTCGCCCGCTCCCTATCATCTAATGGCCGCCCGCTCGACGATCGCACGAGCCAGAGGTCTCCGGTGGCGGGGGGCGGCGGCGCGCCGGGGGTCGTCGGGCGGTGCCGCGGTGTTTGAAAGAGCAGTACCGGGTGCCTGGCCTTTCTGGCCCGCTTGTCGTTTTGCAAATGCGTGCATAATGTTGCGGATTATTTGAGAAGTGTTGGCCGTGCGCGCTGGAAGTAACTATGCAGGTTGTTGTTTTAACGACTGCTTCAAAACCACAGTTGTCTGCGCAACATCGCGGAATCCTGTCTTTGATAGACCGGTTCTTTATTTGGAGTATCGTGTTTAAACTCGCCGGAATTCAGCACGAATTTTGCTGCAAAGGTCGTTGCCACACGTCTGAAAATACGCCGTCGAATGTAAACACAGCCACTGAGGAATTTGCACGGTTTATCCTGCTAGAGAGTGCTGGTATTCTTTGACCGAACGAGCTGAGTCAGGCTGAGTCTTGGAAGGCGTTACGAAAGCATTAAAGCTAACAAAACAAAAAAATGTCGTTGTGAATTCGGTTTCACCTTGGGCCTGAAGACAAATAGAAGCACGCAACTAATGTAATGACAACGTAGATATAACAGACATTCAACAATAGGGTATACGCAAAGGCACATGTATTCTATCTATGCCTTTTCATGCACTACACATACATACACAATGACACTACATATCTGAGTCATATAGTTATTTAGGACATCAAGCATTGTACCATATTGATCGGAGTCCACACGTCCTCACCTATCAATCATTGCAGCACGACAACTTGCATTAACTAGAAGTACGCGGCCCCCGCTCGGGCACCATTAGGGCGTGGCCTCTTGACCCCGCTCGCCGAACAGCTGGTGCCGGCTCGGTGGTAACCGCCGGCCGGTCCGAGCGTCGGTGCCAGCGACGGTGGCGGCCGTGGCGGCGTGAGCGCTACGGTAAATGTTGAATATGTGCCTGACGTCCGGCCCGGGAAATCTTAGCGTTAGTGATGGTAGCCCTCGCCGGTTATCAGCGTACAGAGGTTGAGCTCTGTGACCTTCTAACAGGTCACTTCCCATGCTGAGGGCCTCAGCGTATGGGAAGTTCAATACGCGTGACCTTTCCAGGGCCGCCTTCCGGTCTAGGTCGTCAGGCCTAAATGGACTGCTTGCCACGACCTTCTTACAAGTTATTTGAAGCCCCGGTTGGGGTCGCGCGAGGTCAAGGTCAGCTTCCGCTGTTTCGGTGTCGCAGAGACAGCTTGAAATCCCTCGGCCAGGTGTATGTCCATATCACTTTCAAGATAGCTGAACCTGAAAGGCGACATCTAAAGAACCCGACGGCTTCTCCTAGATCCCCTGAGCGCAGCAACGTCAGAATAGCGACCAACGGGTCCGCCGGACTTAGACTCCATGGTCCAATTTTCTCGAGCTTAAGTGAGCGAAATTGTCTCTCCTTAGTCATAAATGGGCAGCTGAGGAGCTGGAGGAAATGAAGGCGCCTCCAGACGCCTCGTGTAAAGCAAGTGTTCACCGGGGCGTGGTGCGAGGCGACGCCTGAATTTCGCATGCCAGCGGTGCATTACAGGTATTTCATTGGCTGATGGGTATACAAAGAACGATGTCATTGCCAGTAACCTGCTCTGGATGTAGCATGATCCAGAAGAGGAAGCGCTTAAGCAGCCTGGTATCGACTTCGAATGGTTACTTTAGTCTACTCAATTACCTTATTTTGGTCTCAGCTCTTCTCATGAGTCGCTTAGACGGGAAACTTGCACCGGGTTAAGGCTGATATGGAGTGGATAAACAACACCTTATTTTAACTGGGCTGAGCCATGCTTTCAGTTATTCAAAGAATTCGCACACACAGAATGCGGTATCAAGAAAACCATGACGTGCTGGCTGAACGCAAGGTGACATTTACAAACATAATGCTGTTTTGCACGAGTACTGAAAGAATTAATGTCTTCTGGGTCTCCATGCACTTCCATTGGAACGACCGATAATGTACAGACTCGTTTCGATGGGGTAACTAGATGCCTTTTTTCTGTGGTAAAACATTCTTATGATAAAATCCACCCATGCACAACACGAGCACGACTTGAGCTGCTCACCATATCCAACCACTTGAAACAGCCTGCTCTTCTGTGAGGCGCCTTTGTGCCGTCAGGATCGCTTGCGCAATCGTCAGCAGTCCGTAGTGTCCACCAGCGTGCCGGCCTGTCCCGCTTCCCGGTGGCGCCGCCGCGGGCTGTTACGCGCTGCGGGCGCCCGCAGCCTGGGAGAGCCATTCATCCTGTCTCGTTCGTTAGGCTCCGCCGTCCAGCGACGTCTATTACGGCAGCGCGTGAGCCGACAGCGTACGACACCGGAAACCACGCGCCATTACGTCCGGGCGCGTCCCGCCGGCGCTGGCGCCGGCGGCGTCGGGGGGCGAGCCGACCTTTAACCTCAGAAGCTGCCTGGGGCGGGTGGCCGAGCACGTCCTGACCTTTGACCTCTGCGAGGTTGACCTCGATCGTCCCGCATCTGTTTTCTGAAGGCGACGGAGGCCGATGGTTTAAACCATACTATCGCGATTTCTGGTGTTGGAGACCTTGGAGTTGACCTCTCACCCCCAAACCTGCCGGTGTTCAGTTAACACTATAAGCTACATGCCCTTTACCCTTTGTAGCTTCCAGTTGGTATGTGACCTTAGAACTAATTCATACCCTGAAGACAGCGCATGACTTGTAACCGTTATATAGTCTGCAGCTAGCAGGAGGGGAGAGGGGGGGGGGGGCTAATCAGAGCAGCAAATCACCTACCAAAGCCAGCTGAATCATTCCCAAGAATGACCTCCCAGCACCGGGCCCCGCACTCAGACATCCCCGATATGGGGACCACGTATCAGGAGACGCCGGAACGCCCCGCACCAGCTCCGCGCCGGCGTGTCGGCACCGATGAAGCGGTCAGCGCGGACCAGCCGGCATCTCAACTCATCCCCGCCCGCCGACCGGCCGCGCCGGGTCATGACCCGCCAGTAATGGCGTCACTTTTTGCCGGGCGGCGCCGGTGCCGGCCCGTTTTGGAAACTGGGCGGCACGGGCCGGCCAGCAGGGCCAGGGCCGTCCTGTTTTTAGTGGGCGCCATCGCCTTATCTCGACCGCGTCTGCCCACATTCTGGACAGCACGACCTGCGGTCGACATGGCCAGAACGTGACCTCCAAATCGGTCACGGAGGGGATCCCACGGCCGGTCACAGGGTCATCACACGACCTGCGGCCGTCACGGCTGCGGCGGGGTCCTATCCGGAGTCACAAACGTCACCACAGGACGCGAGGACCTATCCCCGGCTTAGTAACATTTCGTCACGAGACCGGTCACAGAGGCTCGTGACGCTCCGCCGCCGCGTGACCAGTCATCCCGCTACCCGTGAACAATGACGTAGTCACCACTCAACCGCGACCGGCGACCTGATAAGGTCAAAACGTGACCTGTGACCTGATGAGGTCAGCACTTGACCTGTGACCTGATGAGGTCAGAACTCGACCGGTGATCTGATGAGGGCAACAATCGACCTGTGACCTAATAGGGTCAGAAAAGACCGGTGACCTGATGAGGTCACCAGTCGTTTGACCTGTAGTGAGGTCAGCAGCGTGCCGGCACCGCCTGTCTCCCGGGCATGGGTCGAACCGACGCCCTCTCGGGCTGTCTATCCGCCACACCAGCGTCACTACTTGGGCGCATGCGACGCGGCCCGGTGATTGCCGCATCACGATGCTCGTTCCCCATTGTGAGGCTCGCGCCGGCTGAGCGCTTGCAACAAGATCGACGGCAGTGTGCCATGTAGTGGATGAGCCGCTGTGCGCTGCAGCGCAGAGCGTGCGACAATACCTGTCCGGTGTCATTCAATATTGGGCGCCGCGGGCTCGAGGCCTGACACCAGTGACACCACTGACGCGCGGCCGCGACACCGAGACGGCGGTGTAGTGAAGCGCTGCTGCCGTCAATTGCCGGGAGTGCGTGTCTTCAGCCGGCGCCAAGATGGGCTCTGGCAGGAGACGTCGACGTCGATTAATTTAAGTGGGTGCATAATGCGCCAAGGAGCCGAATTTATAGCTGGGACCGGCGCAGTAAATCAATTTGGGGGGCGTGTGAGGAAAACATATCAGAAACGTGACAGACGTACGAAAATGCATCTTGCTAGGCCGCGCCACCCGTCTGCATAAGTCTGACTGAGCGCTCTTAGAAGGGACATCTCATCTGGTATGCAATATCCTCCGATTAAATCCATATTTCTGCCCGCCTATAAAACGTGCAACACATATCTGTTGTGACAAAAAAGGAGTTTAGGGAGACTGTGGGGCCTGAAGCGTATTTTAAAAGAGATCGAAATAGCGCCCTGGATTTCAAAATAGCATGGCCAAAACGTCTGGGCATGTCTTACGTAGCTCAATGGTGCGCTACAAAAAGTGACGTTTATCAATCATCGGCAAGCTGACACCCGAACAGGAAGTCGGGTACTGTCATTTGAGACATGCTAGACAGTACAGGGCCTAGCGAGTGTACACAGACATGCTGGGCTAGGAAATCTCCAGGGCGTGCCTGAATATCTCAACTCAGCGCCAGGCGAAGGAAGCTTTAGAATTCATCTACCTCGGCGGCCGCCACTGTCTCTCATGTGGCATCGCGCCCTGGAGAGTGTTCGCAAATCTTCCGAGTTGGTGGCATACGAGTCTAGGCCAGGTCATGTCCTCAGAAGACGCCCACGTCCTGGAGCTCATAGAACACGATCGGTTTACGAGCTCTGCAGAGCGCTGCAGCGCGTTTTTTTTGGTGGGGGATCTCATTGGTTCGCTCGAGAAGTCGGAGACCTGAGAAATATGATCAGGTCAAGAAGCTGGCACCCCGCTGGGGTCAGGACACCCGGACAGCGCGGGTCCCAGTCTCAGATCTCCCGGAGACCCCATGCTGTGAGAGTTCCAGCGTGTCTCTCGTGGCCACAGTAGTTTGGTAGGATCTTTCCACTACAGAAGCTCTCGCAGGTCCCATGGGACCCACGGCATGCTTCTGGCGGGTGCCCGTGGGTCTCGCGGGCCCGTCCGACCGGCCTTGGTGCCGTGATCAGACCCGATCGCTGTGTATGACGGCTTGTTTGGACGTCTCAGTTTAACCGCCCGGCGGGGCTTTTGCATATTTTGCTTGGCGGCCGTGCGGAAACACGCTCGGCCCTTTGCCCTCCACGTGGCTCATGGCAACGACCGGAGCGGCCCGAGCCCTTACGGCTGACTTCCGAGCCCCGGCTCGTGGACAGACGTCAGTTATGTCCAAACAGAGACGTGGATCCGTCCTCATCGAGCCGTGGATCCGTTCGAAATTGCGCTGTCAGCAATCTCTGTGATGTTATGTTCTTGCAGTTCGTTCACAGGCGCAGAGAAACGCGGCGAAAAAAAGTTTGGAAATGCGAGGACATTTCCTGACTGCTCCCTGCAACCGCTGTCAGCTTTGCTGACAACCGCTCCCCATGCTGCTCCAAGCCTCCGTCGTGACCTGACTAGATGTACTATCTACATAATTTGTTGAACTATATATATATATATATATATATATATATATATATATATATATATATATATATATGTGTGTGTGTGTGTGTGTGTGTGTTGTGTGTGTGTGTGTGTGTGGTGTGTGTGTGTGTGTGTGTGTGTGTGTGTGTGTGCGTGTGTGTGTGTGTGTGTGTGTGTGTGTGTGTGTGTGTGTGTGTGGTGTGTGTGTGTGTGTGTGTGTGTGTGTGTGTGTGTGTGTGTGTGTGTGTGTGTGTGTGTGTATTATGGTGCAATTTAAGAAGCGGACGAACCCGTGGGATGGTTACCTTGTTCAACTTTGCAAAAATTAACACCATTTCGTTCTACCACGCAAGCGGATGTAAGTACAAGGGGTGCGTTTGCACACGTTGGCAGCTCCGACGCTCCAGACGGTGCTGCCCCTCTAAGCCTGGCTGCCGACGGTGAAACCCTCGTCACGCCAGGAATGTCCCTCTAACTAATTGATGACGTTTGCACCGGGTGGTCGGTACAGACCTGACTGCAGGCCGTCCCACGTATCATCAGTATCGAAAACTAATCTGGCGATGCGGGACGCCAGGCTAGCCAATAATGGTTAAGTACGGAGCGATACTGCACGCGGGACATCGCAGAACTGTCTAGCGCGGTTACATAAACACGGGCGATACCACGCTACTCTACCAGCAATGCGCCGTTGACTTGTTTTGCCTGCGGCGTAGTTTTTGATCCTAAAGTACAAGTCTGTCTTTAGCGCAAATTGAAAAACTTGGTGCATGCTTCCAGCCAAATGAACCATCCACTGGGATTTCCCAGGCCTACTAGAGCATTACAACGAGATGTTTTCGGATCGGAGGATATACCACGCCGGCAGAAATGATCAAGGGCGAAATGTAGACATCCGGCGCTTACGCGGCGCCTGCAATGGGTTTATTAAAGGTCTAGATCATTGCAGCGACTTCACGATGTTTTTACACGCGCGATCCAAAACGCTGCGAAAAGTGGCTTGTACCATAACCGCGTCCATGAAATATGTGGGTACGGTGAGGTACCTGAAGTTGAGTCATTTGTGTGAAGCATATGTAATTTCCAAGCAAGACCGCAACGTGTCCAACGTTTGAAATGGTGGAGGCTGCATTGCCAGCTGCCTTCGTCGTTCCCGTGGTAAAGTTTTCATATGTTTGCTTTATCCCCGCATTATCCTTGACTTCAAGTAGAATCAGCGCGAATCAGTCAGAAAAAAAACAGGGTACCTTGTTTACAATGGCCACAACAATGCAATGTCTAATCATAAGCACATGCCTATGAAGCGCCCGCTGCCCGGCGCCGGTCCAGCCGCAATTAATTTGCCAGTCTTTTAATCCTCACTTTTATGGCCACAACTTTCCGCAGATATAAATCCAGAGCCTCCTTTCGTTTCATTTTCGGGAGTCACGCGACAAAACGGCGGCCGGCTGCATCATCGGCCACCCGCCGCGCCAGCAGAAAGTTTGGCAGCACGGGCCGCGCGGCCGGCGCCGCCAACCGGCAGCTAATTTCCTGCACAGAACGTCGCGGCAGCAGCGGGGGATTTCCTCTGCGAGCGGCAACAGCGGGCTGCGCCGGCGGGGAGGGGCAGGGGGCCGCTGTTTGGGTTGGACCGAGCGGGCCGGAAGGAGAGCATCTGTGGACGCGGGCTGAACGACCTGCCGCTACTGCACACCAGGATCGGCGCTGTCCAACCGTGTGGGCACACTTGTACTCAGGCATCACGCTCGGGTGTTCGTTTGGGTGGAGTGCCTGAAGTTATGCAGGTGCCAGACGCTGGAGGCTCCGTCGGAGCTGGGTGTCTGACTATGCCGGCACCAACGGTATAACCTGGGGACCGCTGTCCGTATGCGAGTGTCTTGAGAGCGCCCGGTCGCGGGAGGTATGTGGGCCGTCATCGTGGCCTTTCGCGATGAAACAACATGTATATACACACACACACACACACACACACACACATATATATATATATATATATATATATATATATATATATATATATATATATATACATATATATATATATGTATATATATATTGTCCACTTCAGAACCGTTAGCTAACTAGTTGATGTTAGTAATAATGCTACAATGGAACCCACCGTGACGGAAAGGTCGAGGCATTGAGCTAATTGTTGTGACTGGCTCCAACCAGTACTGAAAGAAAATATGTGTGATGCATCGAATCAATAATATTCTCATAAGCGTGCGACACATTTTGGGCCGAGGTAAATCCAGAGCCAACTGGGGCATGTCAAGTCCCTTCCGGCATATCAACGCTTGTAACAGCTGAAACAGTAGCACCGCCTATGGGTACCAACGCTATGTCCCTACTGTCTTGAACAAATTACTTCGCAAAAGCGTAGTGTCAGCAGCGGAGTTCGATACAACTACCGAGGATAGCAAAACGAGCCGATCTAAAAGAAAATCACTTCTTCTGTTTTCATCGCATGTTTTAAGGAGTTGGTCTAAGCCTCACATTAGGCCAGAGAAGGCCGAGGGGCGGAACAACCTTCATGATAGGGACAAGGCCACCTTAGAGACGCCAGGCTTCCACCATAGACTGTGTCTGAGGTCGCATCTCTCCGGAAGTCAGCGTTGGTCCATGTCGTGCATGCTGGCCAGCTGTCGGACCATCTGTCCAGCTAGCCGACACCGAGCACCCAGCCCTCTCGGTCCGGTACCGGGAAAGACCGACCCCACCCGACCCCGCCCCCCCCCCCCCGCCGACGCGCAAAAACGGACCAGAAGCTGTGGGCTTCCGCCGCCGACCAGCAGCGCCAGCCGACCGACACTGTGTAATCGCCCC
>NW_023596461.1:34368993-34390237 GCF_011947565.3 Pollicipes pollicipes | reverse complement strand
GGCGCCGCCGACCGGCAGCTAATTTCCTGCACAGAACGTCGCGGCAGCAGCGGGGGATTTCCTCTGCGAGCGGCAACAGCGGGCTGCGCCGGCGGGGAGGGGCAGGGGGCCGCTGTTTGGGTTGGACCGAGCGGGCCGGAAGGAGAGCATCTGTGGACGCGGGCTGAACGACCTGCCGCTACTGCACACCAGGATCGGCGCTGTCCAACCGTGTGGGCACACTTGTACTCAGGCATCACGCTCGGGTGTTCGTTTGGGTGGAGTGCCTGAAGTTATGCAGGTGCCAGACGCTGGAGGCTCCGTCGGAGCTGGGTGTCTGACTATGCCGGCACCAACGGTATAACCTGGGGACCGCTGTCCGTATGCGAGTGTTTTGAGAGCGCCCGGTCGCGGGAGGTATGTGGGCCGTCATCGTGGCCTTTCGCGATGAAACAACATGTATATACACACACACACACACACACACACATATATATATATATATATATATATATATTATATATACAATATATATATATTGTCCACTTCAGAACCGTTAGCTAACTAGTTGATGTTAGTAATAATGCTACAATGGAACCCACCGTGACGGAAAGGTCGAGGCATTGAGCTAATTGTTGTGACTGGCTCCAACCAGTACTGAAAGAAAATATGTGTGATGCATCGAATCAATAATATTCTCATAAGCGTGCGACACATTTTGGGCCGAGGTAAATCCAGAGCCAACTGGGGCATGTCAAGTCCCTTCCGGCATATCAACGCTTGTAACAGCTGAAACAGTAGCACCGCCTATGGGTACCAACGCTATGTCCCTACTGTCTTGAACAAATTACTTCGCAAAAGCGTAGTGTCAGCAGCGGAGTTCGATACAACTACCGAGGATAGCGAAACGAGCCGATCTAAAAGAAAATCACTTCTTCTGTTTTCATCGCATGTTTTAAGGAGTTGGTCTAAGCCTCACATTGGGCCAGAGAAGGCCGAGGGGCGGAACAACCTTCATGATAGGGACAAGGCCACCTTAGAGACGCCAGGCTTCCACCATAGACTGTGTCTGAGGTCGCATCTCTCCGGAAGTCAGCGTTGGTCCATGTCGTGCATGCTGGCCAGCTGTCGGACCATCTGTCCAGCTAGCCGACACCGAGCACCCAGCCCTCTCGGTCCGGTACCGGGAAAGACCGACCCCACCCGACCCCGCCCCCCCCCCCCGCCGACGCGCAAAAACGGACCAGAAGCTGTGGCTTCCGCCGCCGACCAGCAGCGCCAGCCGACCGACACTGTGTAATCGCCCCGCTCTGCGGCGCCGGGGCCCGACTGCGACAGACCTGATTACAGTCCTGGCGCCCAGTTTTCTATCGGCCGACGACGCTTCGTGAGACACGCACGTTCCGGAGCGCCGCACGCCAGCAAAAACGACAACAAGCGGGGCAGCAGGGGCGGGGCGGCTTGCCTGCTTCCCGCCTGCCGACCCGCCAGCTGACCTGACCGCTGCCCGTCTGCTACCCTGACTGCTGCCCTTCCGCTTACCTGACCGCTAGCCGTTTGGTAACCTGACCGCTGCCCGTCTGCTTACCCGACCGCTGCCTACCTGCTGGCCTGACCGCTGCCCGTCTGCTGACCTGACCTCTGCCTACCTGCTCACTTGACCGCTGCCTACCTGCTGACCTGACCGCTGTCTGCCCACTGGCCTGACCTCTGCCTGCCTGCTGACCTGACCGCTGCCTGCCTGCTGGCCTGACCGCTGCCCGTCTGCTATCCTGACTGCTGCCCGTCTGCTGACCTGACCGCTGCCTACCTGCTGACCTGACCGCTGCCTTCCTGCTGACCTGAATGCTGCTTACCTGCTCACCTGACCGCTGCCTACCTGCTGACCTGACCGCTGCCCACGTGGTCACCAGCTGATCTGCCTGCTGAGCTAATGGTCCGGCTGATGGACTCATAGCCTGCCTGCTGGGCTGATGGCCCTCCCGCTAAACTGAGAGGCCACCGGCTCCCCCGCCAGCTCGCTGCCAGGCTGCTGGGTCAGCCTGACCGCCGTCTCGCCCGCTGGCGATATCACCTGTTCAGACGTATGCTGACCTGCTGGTCTCGATCATGTCGGTTCGACACCTGGTCGAAGGTGGGGGAGCAGAAGAGCCACCGGTGCGGGCCGCTGCCCACACGCATGCGCTGCGAGAAGCACGAAGAGCTACGACAAGTCCGAAGTCAAATCACGCTTACGGTCGGATGGCGCTCAATCCACGAACTCCGGCATCCAGCAAACGTTGCAGCCGCCTTCAGCAGCTCGAGCTCAACCATCTCCAAGCTGCCACGACCGGCCAAGTTGGCGACAGAACGGGCGACGTCTGGCCGCGTGCTGGCGCCGCCTCCCGGAACGAGCGGCCGAGATGATCGGCCAGGGCAGAGACAAAGTGGCCGTGTCAGCACGACCCGCTGAGAGCGGCCGCATGCATATTCAGCAGCGGCTCGTACTCGACGGCCCGACCGACCGCCCTCGGTGCAAATTGCGCTGTCGAACGCTCATTGGCCGTATCAGATTAACGCTAAAACAAGACCAGGCCGCGGCGATCAATTCAAACCTGTTCTTCGTTCGCTTCATGCGGCGGGGCTGGGCTTGTGGCCGGCTGGATCTAAATGACCGGTAGTAGGCTCTTTGTATATTTATTTCCAGGGGCTATTTCCAGCATGACCGTTGGAAACGAGACTGAGAGAACCTATCCAAAATTCCAACAAGGCACACACACACACACACACACACACACACACACACACACACACACACACATATATATATATATATATATATATATATATATATATATATATATATATATATATATCACAGAGCTGGTTTATTCAAAAGCACAATTGTAAAATGTGTTTCTAGCACAAATAATTTAGCGCAGATGACAGCCATTGCCGCTGCATCTTTTCAGCATCATTTTGCATTATCGGCCAGACTTTCGACAATGTTGAGCCCCATCGCGAGAAACGACACCTTGTTCCAATCCCTCGATCTTGACACCGGCTCAGGCGGCCTCTACATCTGCCAGTCTGCGCGCCTGCTCAGCGCCGGCCCTACTGTGGGGACCGTTCAGCCGTCGATTCTCGTCGCGTACGTTCACCGCCCCCGACCAACAGCTCGGCTTTGACTAGCCCGGCGCGAGGCTGATCGGCATTCCCGCGGCTGACGGCGCCAGTCAGCCAGAAGAACTGCCCCGGCCGGGGCTGTTGCAGCAACGAGAGGTGGCTCCGGCCGACAGTCTCAACAGGAGCTGCTCCGGGCCGACGGTCTGCAACAGGAGCTGCTTCGGCGCCGGCCCTGAGCACTCTGATCTTTTGCCCGCCTCGGGAGCCATCGGGAGTCACGGTCCGTTCCTCGGGAGCCATCGGGGGGCACGGTCCGTTCCTCGGGAGCCATCGGGGGTACGGTCCGTTCCTCGGGAGCCACCTGGGGTACGGTCCGTTCCTCGGGAGCCATCGAGGGTTCGTTCGTTTCCGTCTGGCGTCGGCAGGTTTGATCTCGGCACTTCCTACCGGAAGTAGACACACATGCACGCCTCCCTCTCTACCTGCATAGATAACTGCATAATGTATACACACAGAACTTCACAACTGCGTCTGCGCATTCATGCATGCATATCAACTTTGCGCGATTTCGTTTCCATGGCACCGACAGTGACGATTGAGCAGTGCGTCAACTGATATATTCCGGCACTAATCCCGGTAATATGCTCCGTTATAAAAACTATTTTTCGGTTTTCGGAAAAAAGTGCAGCACCCGGAAGTTCCCGCGCGAGACGTCGAGAGCCATCCGCCCTGGGTCTGAGCGGCGTTAGCTCATGCAGCGTCAGACCCACCGGACCAGGTCAGCGTCGGATCCCAACGGACCAGGTCAGCGTCGGACCCCACCAGACTCGGCCAGCGTCGGATCCCAACGGACCAGGTCAGCGTCGGACCCCGCCAGACTCGGTCAGCGTCGGTCCGGAGCAGCACCAGGTCAGCGTCGGACCCCACCAGACTCGGTCAGCGTCGGATCCCAACGGACCAGGTAAGTGTCGGACCCCACCAGACTCGGTCAGCGTCGGTCCGGAGCAGCACCAGGTCAGCGTCGGACCCCACCAGACTCGGTCAGCGTCGGATCCCAACGGACCAGGTAAGCGTCGGACCCCGCCGGACCAGGTCAGCGTCAGACCGGAGCAGCACCAGGTCAGCGTCAGACCGGAGCAGGCAACAGGTCAGCGTCAGACCGGAGCAGCACCAGGTCAGCGTCAGACCGGAGCAGCACCAGGTCAGCGTCAGACCGGAGCAGCACCAGGTCAGCGTCGGATCCCAACGGACCAGGTCAGCGTCAGACCGGAGCAGCATCGAGCCCCTTCCCTTCCGCCCCGGCCATCGACCCGAGCTGCCCCGCTCTGACGTCCGGTCCCCGTCATCCGGCCACTGATCCGGACCAGGTCACGGACCAGTTCTGAGCGACCTCTCGCTGGGATGAAGTGACCCAATGATGCGGCTGGCGGCCGGGACGCCCCGCCTCAGATCAGCTGGCACGCGCCACAAAAACCGGCCTGGAATGCGCCTGGACCGTGCTCGGGCGTGCAGCGCGGCGACCCCGTCTGACCTCGTCAAATCGGCGCGTAAAAAGCGCGCGCCGCTCAACTAATGGCGCCAAGCGCGCCGCGGGCCGGCCGGAGGTCCAGCGGCGGAGGAGCGACGTCCGGCAGAGTCCACGTACGCGGATGTAGTGGAATCGTCCAAGGCGGCGGAGAAGGGACGGCATGCGACGGAGTCCACGCTCGTGGACACCGTGAAGTCGTCCACGGCAGTAGAGAAGGGGCGTCTTCCGGCGGAGTCCAGCGCACGCGGACGCGGTGGAATCGCCCGCATCTCGAACAATTTAGCCACGCGGGACTGGGGTTTCGTTGCGCCCATTAAGGCCATAAAGAAGGCATTCAGGCGGCCATGATTCATGAGGTGAATATTTTTAGCACCTTCTGGTCAGCGATACCGGCGATAAGACGGCATGCCGGGCAGACAAATTCCGAGATCGACCGGGACGTCCGGAAATTGTCCAGTCGGACGGCTGCCGCTCGCTGTGTTGGTACAAAAGCCATTTGGGACTGAACTGTCGCCTGCGCCCGCCCGTCGTGGCGAAATTCGCCGGCGATATTTGATTTTGCTTATCGATTCGGTCGCCGGTTCAATTGACGTCGCCTGTCGGCTGTGTGGCGCTGCGAGACGAGCTGGCCGCGGGCACACCGGCAATGCGCGGCGCCAGTGCAGCGCCAGCGCCAGCAGACTGCCGCTCGACCTGCTGCGGAGCCAGCATTGGAGCGGCCTGCTCAGCATCGCGGACCGCTGCTGGAGACCCAGCACCGCACCAATCTCCCGAGGACTCGAGACAGCAGCAGCATACCGAGGACTCGGCACGGCAGAAGCCTGGTGGGGACTCGACGCGGCAGAAGTCCGGGTAAACAGAACGACAGCAGTCTCATGGGGACGCAGTACGATGGTGGGCTGCAGGGGCACTGCACGTGCAAGCGTCAGGCTGGCAGTACAAAGTCTCGCGTTGTGCGTCATATCCAACTACAGACGCTAATGCATAGGAGATGGAATGTTTCGTTATTGGCAGACGTTTTTGGTTATTTGTGTACGGATCTGTGTTATTTGGCGGCTTATTTGTGCACGGTCACCAGAGCGCTGTATTGCTGCCTTAGGTTTCTAACATTCTAGGTACTTGATTAATTACGAAGTGAATCGCCGCGAAACGTTTTTCAACGCCGCGCGAAGGCGACCGTAGCTTCCTTTACCCGCGTGTCTGGAATGCAACCGCGTTTCACAAGCGGAAGCTGCCTGCAGTTGGCCTCCGAGGCCGTCGGCGTATGCTCCTCTACTTTCGTGACGGATGCTACGCAGGCGTATAAACGTTCTCGGCCCAGCTCAGGCCCGACAGCTGTGGCGACACCATCTGTATGGGACTGCGGCGGCTCGCGTCTGAAACACCTGTGGGTCGGTCGCGTGCTCGCGCTCACTGGGACCGACCTGACCCCCACTCCGTCAGCGTCGGCCAGCGGGCGTGGAGAGTCACTCCGACGCCACTCCGCCCACTCCCGCCGACCCGCTGCCCCTCCGGCGGCGGAGCGCAGTCCGAGAACTCGGCGGTACACCTCTGGAGCACGCCCGACATCACGAGCAAGGAGTGAGTCAGCGTGATGACGGCAGCCTGGGAGTCTTTTTTGTTGTTGTTGAAGTCATCGCTGTAAAGCAACCGTTGCGGTAGCAGCAGCCATCACTTCCCGTCCCCGCTGGTTCGGAGATGTGGGCTTGTTTTTATATCACCAACGCGTCGCAGTTCAGACCACAGTGTCGTTGACCTTTCCTTATCAATCTGAACCAAAACAGCGGCACCATCTGACTCATGAGAACTGTGTAGCCTTCGACTCGTGCCCCTCCTGCGCCACGCGCCGCTCAATAACTCAGCGGATAAAAACACAGGGTGTTATTATTGTCCAGACGACTGACTATTTTGACGCTCAAGCCAATATTTTGTTGACGGCAGATTTGCAAGTTTGCAACGCCCCGCGCTCGAGCTCCAGCCAGCGAGAATCTTCAGTACAAGTCCAGCGAGAAAAAGGGACAGCTGAGCCCGGCCACCTGACCTGTCCCCCACGGCGACCCCGGGTCAGCCACCAACGTCTGGAGCGGACATGGCGCGGCCGGCGCGTGGTGCGTGGGCCACTATCACCACCACCACCACCACCACCACCACCTACATCATCGGGTCCCTCGCGCTGACCTTCGAGGAGACCATCCAGGTGGTATCGACCAAAGGGAAGGCCCCGCAGCGCGCGGGATGAGGCGCTGTCGAGGATGTCCCCGGACGCTCCGCTGGCCGCCCGAAGCATCCCGGAAGGCGGCCTGTCGTCGGGGGAGGGGGCCATGCCGGTGTGATTCAGCGTCATGTGCTGTCGGACTTCGCTATCAATGGCGCACGCTTCCCGGACAGACCGCGTGAGGGGATGTGCAGCAGGCGCGTGGCGATAGGAATTGAGACACTAGAGAGAGCAGCTTATGACGGGCATGGGCCCGGCTCTTGCAGGAAACGTGCAGCTAGTATATGTTTTATGAAATTTGAGTATATATATATATATATATATATATATGCGTATATGTATATTGTAGAGTATATCGCGATGTTATCGTGT
The DNA here is from genome assembly GCF_011947565.3 of Pollicipes pollicipes. Classification (NCBI taxonomy): domain Eukaryota; kingdom Metazoa; phylum Arthropoda; class Thecostraca; order Pollicipedomorpha; family Pollicipedidae; genus Pollicipes; species Pollicipes pollicipes. The sequence continues at coordinate 34,383,038 of NW_023596461.1, read as the reverse complement.
CGGCCAGCGGCAGTGCCGACGGTATTGCAGTGTGAACCAACGTGAAAAGTGCGCGATATTTACGGTTGTGGGCAAAGAAGACCAAGCTTATGTTTTCATGTTGCATCAGGCCCAAGCTTCGATTGAGCCTATTTACGAATTTACCCGCAACAAAGTGTGCGATGCAGTAACAGTTCTCCATTATGCTTCCCCGTGCCACGAGTTAGCTGCTGCATGCTCATGAGTGTAATGACGCCATCCATGCCTTAGCAAGTGGGCAGCAAAGTGCACGGGGCGGTCCGCCCATACGGCGCGGTGCTCGGGTCGTTTGCAACACACCGCCAGCCATTGCGGTGCGCCACCAATGGTCGCTGCTGCCAGCGAAATGAAGCAATCACGGCGCGTCACACCCGCCCGGCCCGGCCCCAGCCGTGTAACAACGCTGGGGAGCGCGGCCGGCGCGGGGGGAGGCGGGGCGGCTCGGTCGGGATTGACGTGCGCCGTGCTAGAGCGAGCCGCGCTGATGACTTCGCCGCGGAGCAGTGTGGAAGGGGGTGTGGAGGGGGGAGGGGGTGTAGACACTTCGGACTGCGCATCGTGCAGCGCAGCAGCCGTATCTTTGTTTGCTAGAACAACGATAACAAATCTGTGCTCTTCCTTGCACTTATCACAACGGGTGGTTAACATGGACTTAATGAAATCGGCTGGATTAGGCACAAGGGGCTAGCGAGTAGGCGGGGATGGTAAGAAGCAGAAAGTGTGGAATGAGGTGGCCAAGGAGCAGTGGTTTGGCGTGGCTTACTTACTGGGTTCTGCGCTCAACACATTGCAAGAAGGATACGCGAAGGAAAAGGTCAGGATAAACACCAAACAGCATGCGATCAATAGAGACAAGTGATGGATGAGATGCGGAACTCTGACTTAGATTTCGCTTCGCCTAATTGGTACTCCGTTACCCTGCTTCGATGCGATAATAAAGCGTTGTGTTTGTAAGTTTATGTTTGTGACTGAGATAAATACGTTTCGTTTCCAGCACCACCGCGGTGGAGATGCGCGAGAGGATGTCGTCTCGTTCCCACCCCACCACATTTCACGCCTTCTGCTCAGTTTTTCGCTTCACGCGTTCTTCTATTTCTCACGCATTTGAGACTTCTTCTCAAAGAGTCCGTTGCCACCAAAATTACTTCGAATCCACTCATTCCTCAGCGTGGTTAGCTTAGCTGCCGTCAGGGGTTTGGGACATATGTAAAGTTTCAAGTTGAAGAATATTTACTAACCTCCCTGTCATTTGAAAGGCACAGTGTGATTGACTGCAATGCTATCACCAGGGGCGTAACTGGGATTATTACGATCCAGACTCAAAACATCAGGCTCCAAAATAAAGAGGGGAGCCCGGGCTCCCACCCCGCTCCCTCTCATCTGGTGCTCCTCTGGTTATCACTGAATGCATCAAAGCCTTGCTGGAAATGCCTATCTTCTTGAAACTCCTACACACATCATATATAATTGAGAAGAATATGTGGGGCGTGCGCTGAGTCCAACACTCACTGACACTGACACTGACACTGACACTGACAAGCAGACAGGTCTGTGCGCTGACGGACAGAGCAGAGCAGCAGCGCGATGTGAAGTGCACCTGGCCCAGACAGATGTATTTGGGCGTCCTGAATGCACAGAAGGCTGCCAAGCAGGCAGGTCTGTGCGCTGACGGACAGAGCAGAGCAGCAGCGCGATGTGAAGTGCACCTGGCCCAGACAAATGTATTTGGGCGTCCTGGATGCACAGAAGGGCGATGTGAAGTGCACCTGGCCCAGACAAATGTATTTGGGCGTCCTGGATGCACAGAAGGCTGCCAAGCAGACTGTCTCTGACCACTGGGATGTTTTGGCACCGTTCTGGCAGTTTCAGATGGTGATTCCGGGAAAGCTACTCAGCACACTAACACTGATGTAAATGCGCCTACCCGACTGAAATTTCTTTCCGTGCTGCTGCCTATGACCGAGGATAATATTCTGAAGGGTGCTAACTAAACTCGCTGCAACGGATGGAATCGCACCTTTTACATGTCTTCAGCAGTCTCACAGTTCTTGAGCAACGCTCCGAATTGGTTCGCGGAACAAGGATGGAAATCCCCTAATGATCTAAAATTAGCGCTGTTAGTTATCGAGCTTTCTTAACAAGCTACGGGAGCGAGTAAGTTGATTTGTTTTTGGGCAGAAAGGCGGCAGCAGCTGATTTGCAGCCTGAGTTGTGCTTTGAAATGAAAAAGAAAGCGGTAGACTAATGAAGCATGCAAAAGAAGAGGGTAGACTGAGAGGTAAATGAAAGACCGGGATGGAAGCGGAGGATAACACGGCAGCGCTGCGCTCGCTCCGATCTGTCCGCACTCGTGAGCGGCGTCGGGGGGTGGCCACAGGTCGGCGTCCGCCGCCGCCGCGTCACTCGTGAGCGGTGTCGGGGGGTGGCCACAGGTCGGCGTCCGCCGCCGCCGCGTCACTCGTGAGCGGTGTCGGGGGGTGACCACAGGTCGGCGTCCGCCGCCGCCGCGTCACGGCCCGGAGACGGGCCACGACCAGGCCTTCGAGTGGGGCGCGGGGCCGGCGAGAACCGGCGCCAGCCGGGCGGAGGGCGGGGGCGCGAACCAGCGAGACTGGTGTCGCCGCTCCCAGGCCGGCAGCGTTGAGAGGACACGGCCGGGGGAGCGGCGGAAGGAGAGGGGAGGGGTAGTTTGACTGACCTGGTGCCAGGGCTGCAGAGGTCCAGACGTGACTCGAACTGATCCCGTGTCTTGGCAAGGACCGGCACGCCAGGGGCTGGAAGAAGCATCACCTGAGTTAGTTAATAGGCTGAGCACTCGGTGACAACGCGCGAGATAGAATCATCCAATAGTTAGGTGCTGCGAAAAGCGCCGAATCAAGTAGAGGAGCGTGATAAGATCTACACATCCGTTCTATGTACTACGCTTGTTCTGCGCGCTCAGGAAAGCAAGCAACGCATCGGCAACCGCCGCGAGCGCCCCCATCAGGATTCGAGAGACGTGCTCCTGCTAGCGGAGCCAAAACGAAGACATCTCAGCCCCATTCCGACGACATGGACCAGTAAGCCTCAAGCCCCATGCGATTTAACGATTGAGGCGCTTCCTTTCCAACGTTCACGGGTGGGCGCGGCACGCTGGCAGCATCTGGCCGCGGCGCGCGGCTCGACTGCTTTGTTGATTCGTCCGCGAGGCGGCGCCACCGGGCTCCGCGCCGACCGCCGCCTTATTAGCAGACCTAATCTGGCGCCAAGATTCGATGATTAGAGGTCGGGACAGGTGATCGATGCGCCGTGCCGGAGATATGGCGGGCCCGGCCGTGCAGACACTGCACTGCAGCCGCTCGGCCAGAGCCAATAGATGGAGATGAGGCCGCCGCCGACGGGCGAAGACACGGAGCGGCGCGGCGGAATGAGGAGAGATGGGTCTGGGCGGCGCGGACAGAATGAGAACGCATGGACCGAACCAGCCCGTACCACAGCACCTGCAAATACGGATGGCCGCGTCTTGCTCAGATGCATACATGTGTACGGACTCAAAGAGCATGTAAACTGAACCGGCATGAAATCAAAATTTCACTGGTTCTAGGGTGAGCCACGTCCCGTCACAGCACGCCATGTGATCCGCCATCGAGGATCACCACATGCGGGAACAAACGCGTGCACACCACGTCCGGTGCATCCTTACTCGACTGTATGCATACGATTGCTGGTACAGCAATGATCGTTAATGTTATCTGGGCGCAAATACCGCTTAAATTTAGGCGGTCCTGTTGGACTACATATAATGTTGTACTCCTGGAAAATGTATGATATGACACCAAATTGCAATCACGTTATCATCACCTCACTTTTCAGAGCAAGACTCAAACTTAATTACATAATTTCATCATTTCTTCCCTTAAGTTGGGTATGTAAGTTGGGTATCTTCCCTTAAGTTGGGTAAATCAAGACAAGTATTTCATATATATATATATATATATATATATATATATATATATATATATATATATATATATATATATATATGCACGTATATATCTCATTTCAGATAAATTATCATTCGCGTCATATCTATCTATATGAATGTGCGATGACCTCTAAATGTTGTTACTCCGATAAATTTTCAAGGCCGTGATTTCGCCATGCCCGGAATGGTCAAGGTGATGAGAAAAAGCTCATCATCGGGCCATTTCATTTTGTTTGCGAGTGTCGAGCTCATTGAACCCATTCATTTCAATAATAAAGCTTAAAAACATGACTTTTCGGCACATCTATTGTCTCACAGACGCATCCATGCATGCAAGGGCAAGGGTGCTTACGCCGTGCGCGTGGTTTAAACCTTTCTGACAGTATCCAGGAGCTATGTATACGTTAGGTTCTGGCAGTTTCGAGACGGCTGGGTTAGGTCATATTAGGTTAAGTTAGATTGGGTTAAGCTAGGTTTTGCTAGGTTGGTCTCGTTGAGTTAAGTTAGGTAAGGTAATAGACCTTTTCAGAGTCGTATTTCACCGATGTTTAGCACTATTTGAGCGCTGCTTTCCGAAACGCCAATGGCCAATATTGACCGGAATTATAGCGACAACCGCCGTTTCGCACTTGATCAAATGCCGCTACATAACCGCGCATGAGAGCTACCGTGGGGAGAGCCTGCTTCTCTCGCTTCTCCCGGAAGCATAACTTTTTCACCCGACATGCTTACCCTCCCAACGGGATTAAATATTACGGGAAAGGAGGGTAGACGAAACGCAGCCATTCCCTGCTAAACAGCCAAGGTGAAAGAAATGGTGGCCGTTAGTACTCAAACGATAGGACAGCGTCGCCGGCCGCACCAGCTCGGGAGAGCGTCACAGACGCAGCCCTGGCGGAAGGGGTGGCGCGGGGGCGGCGCCGCGTCCGGTCCAGCCTACCCTCACCGGCTCATGTAATCAGCCCGGAACGCCACACTCTGCTGATAGGCGCCATCTGTAAAACTTGGCGCGTGCTGGCGGCACGGTCCCATCACAAGTTGAACGGCCCGCCGCCGGCGCTGCGGGGCGCGACACGGCCGCGGGCAAGTTGGGCCGCGCCCCGGCCGCCCGCCGCCGGTCTGTCTTCGGGCGGACGCACTGAAGCCGGCGCCGGTTGGTTTACGGCCGCCGGCCCCACCGACTGGCCCGTATTTCAGTGGCGCGATCCGACCAGCCGGTCTCCGCTTATAAACTCACCGCCGGCGCTGCGTTGCTCGGCTGCCCGGCCGCGCGCGCCCCGCGCTACTGCGTGTTGCACAGATGCCTGCCCATGGCACTGAGCTCGATTATGGCATAGCAGGGACGCCTCCACGTTAGCTGCCCGACAACGGTAAAGGGCGTGAGGCTACCTCCTTCACTGGCCGCCCGGTGGCTACGCTCATGGGAAAGAGACGCCATCAGGCTTGTCCATTTACGGCGCAGTTGAAGACTAATTCGGCGGGACGTCCCGCCGATGACAACAGACGTTTGAAAAGCGGTGGTCTAAAATAAAAAGGCAACCCAAACGGATTGACATGAAACCACTGCGCCCTTAAATCGAGTGCACCTGGCGGCCCATCCATCCTGTTGAAGTCACACAAAGAAACTGTCTCCGCGCTGTACCATATACATAATGTCTTTCTGGTGCCAGTCGTCTGCTTTGCCAAAGGCGTCAAACGTTCTGTGCCAATGGCACAATTTTTCGGAATGGCCTGAGGACTGACCAGCTCATGAAAGTTTTCGGTGTTCTTGCTGGTCCAAGCAGCTTGAATACTGGATTTTTTGGTCGGGGAAAGGAGGGTCGCTGTGTTGCTGGCAAAACGCACGCAAGCATACGATTGATGGCATCTGTGGTATATTATGTTATTTATTATATGTTATGTCGAAAATATGGTGGTGAGAACATGTTCAACATTTCATGTCTCACCGCACATTCCGTATGCTTTCAAAGAAATAGCAGTTAATCAGAAGATTTCGAGATACCCAGGTTCATCGAATCAATATTTGCATTGCCCAGATTACCGAATATGGTGCGCAAGGAAGAATAACTGAAGCTTTGGGCCGTGTCTGTCAATAAACTCTTCTGAGGTAACGTAAAAAATAGGTTGTTATTTTAATTTCTTAAATACTGATTCGTTTTTCATTTTATAAGCGCATTGGAGTGGGCCGGTAGATCGGTAGTTCGTGAGGTATGTACTTGCAAGAGTGCATGCATTACAGCGGCACTCTCCCAAGCTCCGTCCTTGCTGATTCGGCCATTTGATAACTTAAATTCAGCTCACCATGCCCCAACAATGCACCACCATTAGCAGACAAAGTATGCCGTGTGCTTTGCCCTACCCATGAGTCCTCAATTAGGTACAGCATTGTGGCCTGTCGTAGCAACCGATCATGCGGTAAGAGCATCGTAAATAAATGATTATATACATATATACACTGACTGCACCTTCCTTCGATGCATATTTATGTATAGCCACTCGCAAGCACTCGAAATTCGTATTCATTGTACTTTGGTTTAGTAAATACTGCATCTTAACCAGCCCCGCCCGGCGGCATCCCGTCTGTGTCGGCAATCTCTCCGGTCAGATCGGACCAATGCCACCCTCGTCACTCGCCTGTCGAACAGCACCGTCCGCGTCGGGGGAAATTTTGACTGCTCCTGGCGAGACGGGCGCTCGGCAAAGCCCCGTCCCCGCTGATTTGGCCAATCATCAGGTAAATCGAACACAATGCCGGTGCGTGGAGTCGCAGACGCGGCGCAGAGGCGCCTCTGAGCACATCAGATCATGTTCCGCTCTCCCACCCCCCCCCCCCTCCCCCACCCTCGCAGCCGAGGTGTGCATTGGCCGGTCACACAGGAAGCGGATCAGGCCGACCCCCGCCGAGGGCCGGGCGACGGACCGGAAAGGATAACACCGTCCACTGCTGCTTAAGGCTTATCCGCAGCCGAAAGCGGAGAGGAAATGTTCAGTTCTTTCGCGGCCTGGTAGCAGCCTTGCTCGCCAACGCAGGATATGGTATTTCAGTGACAACGACCGAACGATGATAACGAACACTGACGCGTATCACTTGCGTCCGGGGTCCGTTATTATTGTTACTGTTGAGTTCGCATATATATATATATATATATATATATATATATATATATATATATATATATATATAATGTATATTGAGACTTTACCAATGTTGATAATATCTCGTGGAGCACATCATAAGACCTTTTACGTCTTGCAGCTCAATGTGTGACCACAGGATAAACCCAGGATGTTTGATGATTTCACTTTATCATATGCACCATCCTGTACCATGCATGGCATGACCGCTGCCGCTACAACACCATCCGTTTGGTATCCAAGGAAGAATGCAAGAAAGATGCCACCACGAGCCTGCCACTCAATAAACTTTGCACATAACCACATAACCACAAAAGCAAGATCTAAAAATGCTCAGGTTAGGCCGCTTGAGTAAAATTTTCAGTTAAAATGGTTTGCAGACGCGGCAGTCAACGGTTTGTCTGTTTCAGCACTTTTATAAATCAAGATCAAATGAATAAAAATGGTGCACGCATTCGAAATTGATTTCGGCTGATGCAAAACCATCGTTTGACGTGAGGCGCATTATCGTTCAATTATGCGGAGTAAATCGTAAACACCTTCAGCGCGTTCAGGATAACATTAGCACAGGATAACCATGCACCCGATAAATGTAAAGGTTCCGAAAACATCTGTAAAATCAAGAGCATGATATTTAATGTCGTTTTTTGTATTTCTTCACGTGGGCCCAGACCGGCTTGTCAGAATCACGTGTGCACCGATTTTGCACGTTTTAAAGCTTAACAGGGTTACCAGCACGAGACGTATATCGATTGCAAACACGACCGAGAACGCTCAATATCACAGGCATCAACACGTCCACGTCCACAACCACGTCCACACGTCCAAACAATCAACAAAGGTGCTCTTAAGGAACGCCAGAGCCGTGTGCAATGCTGCTTAATTGTGACCTGCCCGCTGATATTCGGGTCGCGCGAGATCGCATTGAACCTCAGTCAACGGCTAACTTAATGTTCATGACCCTGTGCTGTTGCCGTCCCTCTCTGGCCCATCTCGCGAGATTCAGCTTGTGGCGGCGCCGGCTTCCTGTGCATGGGCCATCGCGTAGTGTGATGGGACCCCAGCTCACACCATCACCAGAAGACACCGCCCTCAAACGCGTGCCTGTCTTCGGCGGTAGCCTTGTGGTAACGCCAGAGCCCCTTCATCCGCGCGGCCGGCCGGCCAGTGGTCGAGGTGGACGAGTGCTTCGACTTTGCCCAACCGTGGCCAAGCGAGTTGCGGGTCGATTTGATTGGTGCCGGGTTTGTTCACTTCTCGTCCTGTGTTCGTAAATGCGCAAACGGTCCCTCGGCTCTAGGTCTTACGCTATTCAAAGAGAAGACGGATGAGGATAATTGTCCCCCTCCCCACCTACCAGAGCGCACGTTTGATACTGGGCCGGGCCCCTGGGCTGCACGTTTGATAATGGGCCGGGCCCCTGGGCTGTACGTTTGATACTGGGCCGGGCCCCTGGGCTGTACGTTTGATACTGGGCCGGGCCCCTGGGCTGTACGTTTGATACTGGGCCGGGCCCCTGGGCTGTACGTTTGATACTGGGCCGGGCCCCTGGGCTGTACGTTTGATGCTGGGCCGGGCCCCTGGGCTGCACGTTTGATACTGGGCCGGGCCCCTGGGCTGTACGTTTGATACTGGGCCGGGCCCCTGGGCTGCACGTTTGATACTGGGCCGGGCCCCTGGGCTGCACGTTTGATACTGGGCCGGGCCCCTGGGCTGCACGTTTGATACTGGGCCGGGCCCCTGGGCTGTACGTTTGATACTGGGCCGGGCCTCTGGCCTGTACGTCCCGTGAAGGCCTCCGTCGGTCGATCATATGGTGAGTTTAGAATGCAAATGCTCAAACTTTTCCTTTCATGAAGAATGGAACCCCATAAAGGTTTTAATCACTGAATATGCAGCATTCTGCTAAAGTTTGTGCCACCGGGTGCAGCAACAGAGCTCCGAAAAGGCTTGGAGAGTAACATAACTTTCAAACAGAAATTCATCTCAGTCGAACCGGCAATTTGGCTGCAGCCATCGTGGATAATAAGCCGTCATAGGTCATAAAGCACAGCCAGATTTCCCAAAAACCCATTAGCTCTATGTGGAACATTCGTATACGTGCTTTTGCACGAACTGGCTGATAACAATAGGTTTTACCTGCATGGAGCCAAATACTACGTTACTGTACAAAGAGTAAGAGTTCGTGACAATGCAATTTCCGACAAGCAGTGGTCAGCATGGTTATGGTTAACATGCCAACGTGGAGAATTTTCCCCCAGTCGTGACGAATTCCCCCCATGGTCGCGTCAAATGCAACCATAGTATTTACCTTCCCATGACATGGAGACCCTGTACAAATAAGGTGGAGTGAGTTTTCGAGGATATGTCCGCTGAACCTTAAAATTCTGCATAATTCGCGTTGAAAAGTCACATCGGAGGTTATAGCACGGTTGCAGGTTTTGCCGATGCACACTCGTTTTTATGTCTCTAAGGCTTGGCATTTTTCCGTTATAGCATGACATCACAACACAGTATTGGGATATTTTTCATAACCGGCGAAATGAATAGCATGGCACTTTAGACATGTTGATATTCGGAAGATAAACCTAATCATAATGTGATAATTTTCCCGCCATACTGGGGGCTAACGTACCAACTCAAGTTTCTGGATTATTATCAGGGGTATGAAGCTCATGCCTCTTGACATTTTTGACCGTCTCAGGAGGCCCCTAAGCGTCTACCGACCGATGTCAACCCGTGGCGTCTTGGCAACGTCGAGGCATCTGGGACATCCCATGGCTCAGACCACCATGTAAACCTTGGTCCATGTGGATGCCGTCACAGCTCATGTTAAATCTCCGTGATTTGCTGCACACTTCAAGACCCCTTTAAGTCTCGCAGGATAGTTATTGTTCTCACTGTTTTTGAAGGGCTCGTGTCTAGCGGCGGACAGGTGCGGTGACTGGTGGCTGTTAAAGAACAATTATTCTGCTTTCACCGGCCGAGGGTGCAATGATTCCACAGGCCCTTAAGTGGCCACTGGATGCTATGAAAGCTAAGCATGCCAAACGGAAGGCAGTATCACTCAACCCTTGTAAAAAATTGAGCCATTCCAGGCCTCTGGTCATTTCAGGATCCATGTGATCTTTTATGTAAGCCCTACAGTCCATCCGGCGCCATTACTGCTATTTTGGGGCTCCTGCGGTTCTTGGCCGTCTCAGGAGCCCCTAAAAGTCTCACTGCTGGGCGTTGTTTTCGAGTTCGCTGGTTGAAAGGACAATGGCCGAAGGGGCTATTTACCGAGCACTGCACAGTTTGAACATGACCTGAACGCATGACCGGGAAAAGGAGCATCGCATGACCCTCGTAAAAGCGCTTCGGACTGGTCTAACTGAGCACCGGGTCAGGTTAAACGCAGTCAAAGCTCGGTGAATGGCAAAACATATGGTACTTGGGTTTCGTTTTTCATTAAGGAACAGTATTTCCTATGGTCGTGAGGACACTATATTAGGCTATGACCTGTAACATAACAATTGAGATCAAAGTGATTAGCGCCGGAACACGCAAGTCCTGACGCGCTGTTCCAAGATCCAAACTTGGTGCGACACTGGGCAGACGGGTCTGGAGAGCTTCTACCAAGATGCGTCAAATTTCTGCTAACATGACCCGCGATGCAGCACGTCGAATCCTAGCGGTCAGACTATTTCAAAAATGCCTCGTAACTCGTCCGTCCTCGAGCCTCGTTTGACAAAGAGCCGAAGACGTCACCACTATGAGGCAAACACACCACCTAGCGTTCCAGGAACAGGAACGCTAATGCGACGGTTGCGCGACAGTGCGTCAAGGTTGACCCTTTTCGTCTGACCTGCGACTCACCAAGAAATCAGGCAGGCACACAGCAGCCGTAAGGTAACGTTGCATGACATGTAAAATCCTCTCGTACTGCGTATTTGGCTGAGAGGCCGAGGCAAACACTTCGGCTGAGCCGGAATTCATCTACTGTGGTGATGCAGTAAGGGTCTTCACAATAAGCCGCCCTCAGCACGAACTCTGACGCCCAGGTAACCCCTGACATCTATACAAAACATCTATACACACCTACACCCCTACCCTACAAAACACGTCATCCAACATAACACTGTACTTTTTTAGTTTGAATGGCATGAATTCTCGTTCATTTTATTGCATCGCATCATCATGTGGCATCACCCGACCTAAAAAAAATTGAGACATTAGGACCGCCAACACTTGTTCCGGAATGCGGCTTTTCAATGCCATCAAATCACGCGCACCTGCAATATTACCACTTTTGCAAATTGTTTTCGGCCATAGCGCTATGAACTAAGGTGTTATCATTATGGAAGTGCTACAATGGGGTATCCGCATGCCCAGGGGTGCATGTTAAGGCAGACACTTTGAAGATTCATCGCAGCTTAAAGAGAAGCCCTTGACAAAACGGCAGATGCCAAATGAAAAAAATATGTGTGGTGTGGTAAGGTTAAACACATATATACCATAAGCATTTTTGTCCGTGAATGCGAATCATTTAGCTCTTTCCCACATCCACGAGGCCCATTATCCACATCGAAGACCAGAATCGTCTGAGAAACATCTGCACGCCGACCGCTAGCGCTCCAGGGGCTAGAGCCTCTTGATTCATCAACGTTCCTCTGTTTCGCCGGCGTCCCGAGCAGTCTCTTGACAATTTTTGGTAAATTAATGAGGCTATTATTGCGCCGTATTGTTCTGCCGTGCCCAGGGCCCATGTGAGCTGGAAATGGCAGCCTGTGCCGCGCCACTGCGCCCCTGAGCCATTGGGATGCCTTTCTATTATGTGCGCCAAGAAGGGCGTAATGCATGCAGCTACGTTGTTTGTTCCAAACCATCCCTAAGCTCCACATGGTAAATACTATGAAAGTGCGAGTGAAGCTCTGGCAAACACCAACAACCAGGAAACGCTATTTAAATGTCTCCATATATATGTTTTATGTTCTGTCTTTGTGAGTGTAGATGCAAAGTGAGCTTCTGCCGTAAGTAGTTGGTTGAGTTGTTTCAAGCTTAAAATTACAAGGTTTGCTAATTTTAAGGCCTTGTCCTGTTTAAAAAGACGTAAGTAAAGAACAAAAAATGATATTCTATGTAGAATAGAGCATCCTTCGATTGACAACTCCCCCCCCCCCCCCAACAACCTCTTATCAAATTGCTTACGCCGCTGTGGGTAGGCGAGCTTTCTTGAGTCGTTGCTAGCGTATATTTGTGGATAGTTGCATCTGTCGTAAAATAGATATTAAAGACGTTTTAGGTGTTTTACAGCTAGAACAATTCCTACCACATGCAGGTGGACCTTTTCAAAGGACAGAAACACCTATTCTCGTGTGCGCCAGAAAAGACAATGCGAAAACAAGAGCGTCTAAAAAGAGTGCGAGAGCTTTTTACAATAGATCGCAGATACACACTTCCGATTGCACTGCGTTTGCTCGGAGTCTGGAACATGGAGTCCAGTTTCTTGGCCATGACAAACCAAAAGTTCTGCCCTTCCCCATTTATTCCGAAATCCCCCTGTCCGCCGATTTCAACTGACCCCCGCTGCGAGATGAGCGCCCTCTCCCGCCCAACACAGTCCTGTCACACCGAACTGCTTCGAGCACGCGTGATCCCGTCCTTAAAGCCCAGCGTGGGGCCGGCCGCCTGCCCCAGCCGACCGCCGCCGGACGACCGGACGATGCTGGCGTGGTCCCGCCAGAAATCAATGTCAGCCGCCACGCTGGACGCGGCGGTGGCACCACACAATGGCACCACCGATGGCCGGAGGTGGCCAACGGAACAAAGGGGGAGCAGCGCCGCTGATGAATGGCGCCGCCGGAGCCAACACCCTCCCCCCCCCCTCCGCCCCATGCCAGACCGCGTCGGCGGCGCGCCTCAGACGAGTGGCCACGGCCAGGCGGTGCTCCACTGCCACACGCCCTTCACTGCTGACGCTAACGGCACTCGTGTGATGCCGGCTGGGCGCCCGCGTCTTGCTCCTGACGTGTTCTTGCTGTATCCGTCCGCATAACACTCCGACGACATTCACATGGGTGTGTTGGGCCACAGGGCCAATTCAAATAGTTTCCTGCTTAGTAGCAGGTGAAAAGGCGATATTTGTGTTTTACAGGCACCGGAGCATCAGTGTTGTTCAGCTATCTTTGTAGCATTGACAGTTTGGTTTATAAGTACTTCAAGGGTTGTGGTGTTGTGATGTTCACCTGTTAGACTACGCTCAGTTTAACCAAATGGGGTAATCTGTGTCCAATCCTTGCCACGACCATAAGCAAAAAACAATGAACAATATCAGGTTTACACGTCAGCATTCAACCCATCAGTATTGCAAAACAGTGGTGTTCTAAAACGCATCGCATCTCTGTGCCTGACACCCATGATATCTTTCATAAGAGGCGCATTCATAAGCGTGCGGTTTTGACTCAGTCTCCCACGCAGAAACAGGTGGATTCTTATGCAATTGGCCGAGTGGAAAACATCCTCACCATTGACGCTACTAGAAGAAGAATAAAGTAAAATGTTGTTGATCTGCTTGAAATCAGCGGTTTAAGCCCAAAGCACTGGTCAATCCTACAGCTTCTAGATGAAGTGCACAGGGAGGAAAATCCCGCATGTCATGCGTTCAGAAGTCGAATTAGCTAATTGAGGCATGTCTGCCGGCACAGTGTTCACAAGAGACATCTGCGAATCAATACGGCCCGGCCGCTCCCGTGCTGCAGGTACATTACCGGCCGCGCACGCGAAACAGCGGCGGCGGAGGCGCCCGTCGATTGCCAGCATGCGTCGCAGAAGGTTTTCAATTAAAAATGATTGATTTCATCGGCATTTGTGGTGCGTCAGTCGGCTGACGACAGGATGACCATTGGTTCCGGCATCCCGACAGCAGGAGGGCCTTTGGTTCCGGCAT